>NC_142799.1:65154594-65322094 GCF_049724085.1 Artemia sp. Qi Xiang Cuo | reverse complement strand
TTGGTTATTGGAAAGTATACAGACGTTTTCAGGGGGATTTTTTCTGGTAATGGGGGATGGGGGATGGGTCGGGGGTTATGTGGGAGGATCTTTTCATGAAGGAAGTTTTCCTGGGGGAAGGGACATTGCTATGAAGGGGGGCCTGATTTCCCAGCATTATTTTAAAAAAAAATCAGAAATTAAATATAAAAAAAACAAGTTTTTCAACTGAAAGTAAGGAGCAACATCAAAACTTAAAACGAACAGAAAATATTACGTATATGATTGGGTTCATCCCCTAGTCATTACCTCGCTCTTTACCTCGCTCTTTAGGCTAAAGATTTTTAAGTACTTTCATAAGAGCCATTTATTCTAATTAACGGTCTTTGTGATTAAGAGGTCATTTTCAAAGAACTGGAACAAAATTCAAACTTTAGCGTAAATAGCGAGGTATTGACTAGGGGGCGAACCCCCTAATATACGCATTAAAAATTATATGAATACAGAAGTTCGTTACGTAAGTTAATTCGTAAGTTACGTATATTTATTACTAATAAAAACGTTCGTAAATAAAATTAAACAACTTTCGAGAAAACCATTTAACCAAATAAAAATAAAATTAATAAGAAAATTTTGTTGTAATTGTTCATGTACGATGAGCCAAAATCAAAACCTGCATTAATTCAAAATCGTTCAAAAATTAAATAAAAAAAACAAGTTTGTTTTAACTGAAAGTAAGAAACGAAGTTGAAACTTAAAACGAACAGAAATTGTTCCGTATATGAAAGTGGCTGTCCCCTCCTCAACGCCTCGCTCTTTACGCTGAAGTTTGACTTTCTCACAACTGTAATTTTTTTTTAAACAATAAAAAACTTTAGCGTAAAAAGCGAGGCTTTGAGGAGGGGACAGCCCCTTTCATATACGGAATAATTTCTGTTCGTTTTAAGTCTTAACGTCGTTCCTTACTTTCAGTTAAAAAAAAACTTGTTTTTTTTTTAATCTTTAAAAGAAGGGAAACAATTACGAAGTATTTGGGGTAGAAAAACCATGTGTTTATATTCGGAGCACCATATTAACTTGCCACAATTGGTGTCATTTTACAAAATTGCCACTAAAATATTAAAACTCCGCATTTAAAAAACAACAGCAAGAAATTATAACTTTTTAAGCGTTATTTTTTTGCTAAGAGATTTTGTTCTTTTTTTAGGAGACATTTTCAAATACTTTCAAAAATTGATTTTCATTTCGAGGATAATGAGCATGACGAGTAGATATTGTTTCTGAACTCTGTACGATAAATCTATTTGTAAAAGTAGCCCACACTAAAATGGTGTAATGAATTGTTTTCAGTAAACAAACTATGACGAATTAAACGAACTATTAAAATTTTTCGCTTGTTTTCTATAATTTTTCATATAATTCCCCCGTTTTTGGCTTGAATTTTTCGTCACAAAATGTGCGTCCTCTAAAATGA
Organism: Artemia sp. Qi Xiang Cuo; assembly: GCF_049724085.1. Lineage (NCBI taxonomy): Eukaryota > Metazoa > Arthropoda > Branchiopoda > Anostraca > Artemiidae > Artemia > Artemia sp. Qi Xiang Cuo. The sequence goes on along the minus strand of NC_142799.1, from coordinate 65,320,641 downwards.
ATTTCTACGTACGGGCCTCAGATAAAGATCAGTTAAATATCTAATATAATGAATTGTTTTCAGTAAACAAACTATGACGAATTAAACGAACTATTAAAATTTTTCTCTTGTTTTCTATAATTTTTCATATAATTCCCCCGTTTTTGGCTTGAATTTTTCGTCACAAAATGTGCGTCCTCTAAAATGAATTTCTACGTACGTGCCTCCGATAAATATCAGTTAAATATCTACTATAATGAATTGTTTTCAGTAAACAAACTATGACGAATTAAACGAACTATTACAATTTTTCTCTTGTTTTCTATTATTTTTCATATAATTCCCCCGTTTTTGGCTTGAATTTTTCGTCACAAAATGTGCGTCCTCTAAAATGAATTTCTACGTACGGGCCTCAGATAAAGATCAGTTAAATATCTACTATAATGAATTGTTTTCAGTAAACAAACTATGACGAATTAAACGAACTATTACAATTTTTCACTTGTTTTCTATAATTTTTCATATAATTCCCCCGTTTTTGGCTTGAATTTTTCGTCACAAAATGTGCGTCCTCTAAAATGAATTTCTACGTACGTGCCTCCGATAAATATCAGTTAAATATCTACTATGTTTTTAATGGTAGCAACAGTAACAAAAAATGAAAGAAAGTCTCTCTACGCTCTAGCCTAACGAATATGATACACTGAAAAGGTGGGAATCAGCAAACATTAGTACCCAAAACCGTGAAGATGCTACTTCTGAACTCTATTTTAGAAAACACACACAACCAAACAAAGCCCGACAAATTTTTTGGAACAAATTTTTGAATAAATATTGCAATTTTTGGTACTTTCACCAAGCATACGAAATGCTTATAACAAGATGAGATTCTCGGCCCATTGTAACATTGATATCTTCATTAGCTTCGACTTAAAATGCATGTACAGTTGATAAACATACAGCTTAAATCATTCAATAACCCAAGTGATGATTGCTCTATTGTCTTCCAACCATCATATTTGATTGAATTGTTCCTGAAGGTTCTCCATCAAATCCCCGTCCTATTTCCATACCCCAGTTAATCAATAACATGACTACATGGAGCGTAGAGTAAGACAAAATATCTATAGATCTTTCGTCACTGGTGGCAGCGTGGTGTTCTCTTCGGTGATATTTCTTTGTGAGACTATTATTCGAAAATAGGTGGATCATGGAGACAGAATGCAGACCAAAGTCAAGCTCTTGCAAAATTTCGCAGTCAGGTTTTGCCATTAACCTTGAGTCATTAAACGAATTTCAGAGAATAAAGCAAGCTAATTAAGTCAAATATGCACCATGCTAGAAAAGTTTACCGATGATAGTACTACTACTAAAGCTAAGGCTAATACTATCAATCTTTATTATAAAATATAATTCACCAATCTCTATAGTTGGTCTTTATGCTAAACTTTTCAGTTAGCATAGGCTAGAGTTCGTTCTTTATTATACAAAAATTAAAATTAATGCTCAGACACCATAATTATTTTTGCAGGTTACATAATAACTCTAGCGATCCATGAAATAAAATTATTTAAATTAAAAATTTTCAGGAATTACTCCAGTTTCAATTCACTAATCAGATTATTTGGTCAATCAATTTGTTCAATTCATTTGAAAAATTCAAATAAATTTATTGAAAAAAATGTGCGTTGTCAGTTTAATATACATATGCTGATATTTATTCCTTAAAATCCTAATTAATTTTTGATTTCTTAAAGTTATAAAAGTAAAAATATTTAAAAGAATTTTTTTCAGTAAAGTAAAAAATATATTCTGGCTTTTACAAAGCATATGGTTTAGAACCCTACTCAGATTAATTTCTGATCTTTTTGAGTTTGACTTATTTTAATTTCTATTTGTTTTGGGTTTCATTTATTTATTGACACTGATTTGTTGTAATTGTATGGTTAGTAAATTATTTCATTCTATTTTTGTGTATTTTTGGTTTAAAGGATTTTTTACTTTTTTTTGAAAAACTAATTTTGTGAAAAAAAAGTTTTTTTATTAATCTCTGTTCGTTTTATATTGACATAGTCTTTTTCAGGCAGAAAGACTGAGCCTCTTCTGAAGTTAAACAACCATTCCTTCCATAAAAAATTGAAAGGGCAATAGCCCTTTCAGTTTCCAATCGAAAGAGTCCTTTTGGAATTTTTTACGACAAGGCTTTCTATAAAAAAAATTATATGCCCCCAGGGTATAACTTACAGCCTTAGCCCTGAGGGCTGTGAGGGGGTTGTCATGCTCAAAGACCTAATTTCCGAAACTTTCAACTACGTTGAACACAATGGCAATCTAAAATTTTGATTGGATGTGTTTGGGGAAAAGGCGGGCGTGAGAGGGGGTTAGTTCCCCCCCCCAATCAGTTAAAAAGGGCACTAGCCCTTTGAATATCTTTCAATATAAGCTTTGAATATAAGCTTTCAATAAAAACCTTATATGTCCCCAGGGTATAACTTATAACCCTTGTCCTGAAGACTGTGGGGGAGTTGTCATTGTCATTGTCATTGACAACCATTGTCATGGTTGTCATTCTCAAAGACCTGATTTCCAGAACTTTCAACTACGTTGAACAAAATGGCTATCTGAAAATTTTGATTGGATGTATTTGGGGAAAAGGTGGGCGCGAGAGTGGGGTTAGTTGCCCTCCAATCACTATTGACTATGGCAGAGGGCACTGGCCCTTTGAACTTCCAATTGAATAGGTCTTTTTTGAAGTTTCTATAACAAAGCTCTCTATAAAAGCATTATTAGCTTCCAGGGCATAGCTTTACAAACCTTGCCTACAGAGCTGTGGGGGAAGTGTCCTCCTCAAAAACATAATTTCTATCTGGAAATCCACTACGTTGAACAAAATGGCTATCTTAAAATTTTAATTGGATGTGTTTGGGGAAATGGTGGGCGTGAAGAGGTGTTAGTTGCCTTCCAATCGCTTTCGACTATTAAGATGGGCACTAGCCGTTCCAGTTTCCAATCGAATGAGCCCTTTTCGAAGTTTCTGCGACAACTCCTTCGATACGAAGTGCCCTGGTCTATAAAAAAAAATAATACATTGTGTCAACATCGCTCTTTACTCAAGACAGCGCTATTGCGCTGCCTATGATAACGTAAGCTACTACAGTTTTATACAAAAAAGGCAGTTTTTCGTAAAAAACTTAAATTACAAAAGGCACTACATGTGGTAATTTCCTTTAAAATGAGCCATTAAACAGCTCTCTACGATGTTCCAGTGCCCTACAATCTGAGGAAAAGAAAACAAGAAAAAAGCAAATACCGTATGTGCAGAATATCGTGGTTTCAACCAATTTTCTTGATTTTTAAACCAATATATTTTCCTAGTTATTCAAGCCAAGGGACAGTTTGTTTCCTCTCTAGGAATGTTGGGCAAGGCGGTTCTAATAGTGTACTTTTTTTTTTTTATCTGAATTTAGTCTTAGGAGTTATGGGCTATTTTGTTTTTCACTATGGGACGTGATCGTCTCTTACTAGGTTGCTAGCTAACACTGCAACTCGGATCAGACAATCAGATTCAGCATATCATAGAACCCTACTGCGGTGGTTTAAGCTCCTATATACAAAAATGAAAAATTTTGCATTTTTTGCCAAAATAATGATCACGGATGCGTCTTTATTTTTTTTTTTTTCCAGGGATGATAGTTTCAAAACGTGATTCTAGAAGATCGAGATACGGCTCATTTGATCAGAAATCAAAAGGTCTAGTACCCTTTCTAAGTAACCAAAAAGATTGGAAAGCAACTAGTCTTTCTCCCATGCTCCCTTTTTCTCCAAAGACATCTAATCAAAATTTGTAGGTTGCCATATGATTCAACATAGTTGAAAGGTTCAATAGCTACGCCTTTGGGCATGACATGGCCCCCCCCCCATAGTATGCGAACATTTTTGAAGTCTTTTATTCTATGGGGAGAATTTTCACTGGGGAGAAGTTTCCAATGGTTATTTTGCAGGGGAAATTTTACATAGTGAGGGGGGGGGGGATTTCCTGGCATGATTTGAAGATGGTCAGAAATTAAACAAAAAAAAACACAGTTTTTTTTTAACTCAAAGTAAAAAAGCAACCTTAACTAAAAAATAACAGAAATTATTCTGGATATGAAGGGGGCTACAATTCTTTAAGAGACTGTTCAAACACATGGGCTGGTCTGTTGAATTGAATGAGGTGTATTTTCAAAGAACTTTAATAATTTATCGTAAAAAGCAAATATTGAGGTAGGGGCAACCCTCCTCTTATACGGAGTAATTTATGTTTGTTTTAAGTTTCAATCTTGCTCCTTATTTTCAGTTGAAAAAACTAGTTTTTTTTTATTTAATTACATAGTAGAGTCATTTGTAGCTGTTTTAAATCTACTCTTTGGAGATTACAGTTTATTGACAATCTATACACCCATTCTAAACTAATCACAGTTCCACAAGAAATTGAAACGAAAGAACACACTTCATTGCCCTCAGTGAAGAAAGATGTACTGATATTTATCATGTAGGACACTGATTAGTCAAGAATGGGTGGATAGATTGTCAATTAATTGCAACTTCCATACCTGTCACTCTTCGCTGTGAATGCCTCCAAAATGTAGACCTTTCTTAGACAACAATAAGGGAAAGGTCTAGCTTACAAACAATTCCAGTAAAGGGAATTGAAGGATTTATCCAGGGAAATTTAAAAATTTGAGATTTTAAAAACATTCCTTATATTTATTTTCACTTATCTTAAGTATTTTTCACAAAATCTTCCTAAACGATAATGCTGGGATGGAGTTAAGTTCTGTCAAACGCTAATCACATATACAGATGCGCTATTTATAGTTCAACCAAGGCCATATCCAGGGGGGTTAGGGGGTTTGACCCCCCCCCCCCAAAAAAAAATGTGAGTCCGACGCGTAAAAACGAAACAAAAATGAGTATAAAAAATTTTTTTGATGCGTTTTAAAAAAAATAAGCAAATTTTTGATGCATATTAAAAAAATGTAAGCCCCAACCCCCCGGAAAAAAAAATACTGGATACGACCCGGAATTCAACCATATTTTGGGAAGGATCAAGCAATGTAACATCAATACCAAGAAATAGACAAAATACTGCTTAATATAAATATAAACAGTTTCAAAAATCAACAGTTTACTTAGCAACTTTTCGTTCAAAATACGTAATTTTATTCTTAATTTTTCTTATTTATAATTTTAGATTAATGTGATGCATATTACAATTTGCATACTACTCTTCGAGTTTCCAATGCTACTACAAATAACCTTTATAGTTAAAAAAATACATCGAGCCCTCCCCCTTCCCATCAAACCATTAGTAGTAGTCAATTTCCATTATGAGCGCTAGCTCCAGTAGCTACAAAATATAGATAAATAACACAAAAAATATTTTGCAAGCAATTTTTGAAAGAAAATAAGTAAAAAAAATAATACAGGAAACCTGAGAAATAAATTAAAAATTGAAAAGGTAACAGGTGAGCATGCAACTGAGCTTCCTTTATGCAGATAACATCTCTAAGTTGTTGTTTGGAATAATGTGTTTCTCATGCAATGTCCTTGATAACAAAAGCGTAAGATTAAATAAAAGAATTTATGTCAAATGAAAGGTCCCATTTTTCCAGAATATCCTTCTTTGCTTATCAGTGATTTAATTAATGATTACATTGTTAGAAAATGTACAAGAGATATAATATAGATGTAGGCAATTAATACTTGTGTAAGAATTACGGGATAAGTCGCAAAAAAATATCAAAAAATTAATTTATAGAGTATAAATGTATCAACAAACAAAAATTATTGATTCTCACACTTGCATTAATTATTTATTATTATTGTATTATTATTATATTTATATACATACTAGAATAATATAATTAAATGTTATTAGCTAAAATAGTAATATGATAAAAGGTACTTGTTAATTATTCAGAACACCCTCAAGAATTTCGCTCTGCAAGATCTGACGAAAATTGGTTTGCCTCACTGTAACTGGTTATAATTTTCTTATTTTTAGTGAGAAAAACTACAATTTACGTAAATATTAATTAAACATCTAATATATACAGGTGGTTAGGGGTTAGGTAAGGTATTTATTATAATGTGCTCTGGGCGGCCTGCTTTCCATAATTTTCCCCCGTAGTTCCCATAATATTGTTAATAAAGAATTATATTTTCATCATATTTTGATATATTTCATCATGATTAACCTAACTTCACTTTTTGGGTGTGTTCTGAATAATTAACAAGTTCCGTATAAAATGTTAATGGTAGGGAAAATTAATTACAAAAACTTGTGTAAGACGTTCTTTTAACTTGTAGCTGGATATCTAGAAGTATTTTTTATAACAAAGAATGCACAGCTGTGAGTCACAAAAATAACTATCAAAACATCAACGGCACTGTGTTAAAATTATAAGTTTATGATTCTAAAAATAATGTATTTTTTAGCATTTTCCAGAAGTGTAAAAATTTAATTCCATTTTTTGCAGTTATGACACCTATTTAGACTAATTTTTTTAATATTGCGTAAATAGATCAATATATTAAGCCCTATAATGACCATTTAACAGCTTGAAGATTATTTAAACAAATTTCGATAGCATATAAAAATGGTCCAATTCAAAATTTGGGGCTCATCACTTTATGTACATGATCTAGGCACCTAAGAAGGTGGTTTTATTGCTGGGGTAAAAAGAACAACATTTTCAGAGGGTTAAGTTTAAAAAAAAATCTAAAAGCTTATAAGTTCGAAGTACAGGAAAGTAAGGATTATCTCTAGATTTCAAGTACAAAACCTCGGATGTCTTGGGGGCAGTAGGCCAAAAGCCTCTTTTTCCCAACTTGCATGACTGATATGACTATTGAAAGATCTTATTCAAAAATGAAGAAACAAAGTGACCAGACAAACATGGATAATTTTCAGCCAATGGACAACAAGAACAAACCAGATATTTCAGCCAAGACCTGCACTCAGCCATCTTCAGTGGTCAAAAACGATACAAGTACTGTGAAAAAACTAAACTTTAGAGGTAAACAGAAAAAAATAAACATGAAATGGTACACGAAATCGAAAAACTAACAGAAAAACAAAGGTTCCAGCCAAAAGTTAGTTTTTTTAAGTAATGTATACAAGGTGGTACAAAATGTTTGTCTGACTCGTAAAAAAACATAAGAAATTAATATAAACAAATTTTTGATGCGTTTAGAAAAAATTGTAACCCCCGAAAAAAATTCTTTTGTATACCCCCCCCCCCCAAAAAAAATCCTGGATACGGCCTTGACTATATATATATATATATATATATATATATATATATATATATATATATATATATATATATATATATATATATATATATATATATATATATATATATATATATATATATATATATATATATATATATATATATATATATATATATATATATATATATATATATATATATATATATATATATTTTTTTTTTTTTTTTTTTTTTTTTTTTTTTTTTTTTTTTTTTTTTTTTTATATATATATATATATATATATATATATATATATATATATATATATATATATATATATATATATATATATATATGTATGTGTGTATATATATCTCTATATATATATATATATATATATATATATATATATATATATATATATATATATATATATATATATATATATATATATATATATATATATATATATATACGAGGGTATAAATATGGGAGGCTGAATAGAAGAAAATAGATTAAATTTTGGGATAAAAAATTGGAAAATACAAATTAAATTGAATAAAATGTTGAGGTTTCAATGGAAAAGTGAAGGGATAAGGGTCTTTCGCCTTCCCTCATTTTCCCTACATCCCTGTATCACAACTCACAGTTGTTAAATGACGTAAAAAAATGTTGAAATGTATGCAGCCTAGTCAAATATAAAATTTCCGCAAAAATGTTCGATTTCAGATTATTAGACAAAGAAATTTTTGTACTTGGGCATTATACGGGCCTTTCTGAAGAGTCAAGTTTGGTTAATGTTAATGAAATATAATACAATAGGATGAATATATAATAGTTTAGAAACAAATTTGGGCTATATCTTTGCACATTAGGGGAGGGGGTGGGAGGTAAAGCAGAGCATATATTAAATACGTCCCCAGACCAAACCTAGGTACCTTCCCCCCCCTAAATTCCAAAAAACAACAGTTTAAATAATGTATACACAATGAAAACCACGCTATCATTGTATTACTCTATAGCGGCTAACCTGTCAAAAACGGGTTTTTCGTGACTGGTTTATTTGTAAAGGCCCATATAGTGCCCAAGTACCCAAATTTGTTTATAAACTATTATATATTCATCCCATGTTATTTCATTAGCATTAACCAAACTTGACTTTTTAGAAGGCCCATATAATGCCCAAGTACCGAAATTTTGAACAAAATCAGATCTCTGATAGACAAACGGGAACGATACATCTAGCAGAACATCACTTCATTAAACTTGACCTGTTCCTATTTGTAACCTTATACAGAATTAATTACTGGACATTCGTCCCTGGCTCTATCTCGGCTTTACCACAACAAAACAAAAACATATCAATTTACTGCAGGTGATTCAAGAAGAAAAAACAGATAAAATTTTATCTCTGTTACATCTATTAAACAGGCTTACTTCAGGGAATGACAACTCCCGGGTAATGAATCAAAATAAATAAGTTTTTATGCTAGAATTGGGGCAATTGAGAAGAAAAAATGGTAAGAAAACAATTCTTACTTCATAATATGCAGAAAACCCGTAATTAACAAATTTTGAAAGTAATTCCACTACACTTTACCCCTATCCCTTCCCCCCTCTAAGTTTCAAACATATGGCTCAGATTGTGTATTTTTCCTTTTTTTTCGTTTTTTTTATTTTGTAACCATTGATTCAATTTACGGATACAAAGTTTGAAACAAGAGTGAAACAAGAGAGAAAAATATAATTTGGGTTATATATTTGCACATTAGAGGGCGGGATATGGGGGGATCACTTTCAAAATTTCCTAGCTACAATTTTTCTGCATATTACGAAGTAAGAATTGCTGTCTTATTCCTTCTCAATAGTCCCAATTCTAGGCTTATACCGGAGTTTGTTTAAAGACCTCAGTTTTTTTGTGTTTTTTTTCGTCTTGTTTTCTTTATCTATAGAATTTTTCATCTCTTTATGTTATTTTCTTTTGTTTCTTTAACTAGATATCTAGTTGTCCCTTTTTTTGACTGAAAAAGGTTTCTGGGCGTGAAACTGAAATATTAGGTTTTTAAAGCTAATTTTTCACTGTCTCAATCAAAAGTTTTACTGTTACTTACATATTTCCATTCGATTTATAAATGGAATATTTTCCATATTTTTAAGTCATTTTCTTCTATTCTTTAGTTATATATTCTATAAAAAAATTCCATTGATAAAAGCTTTATCAGTACTTCGCAGTTACTTAAATATTTATGTACTTTTATTTCATTTAAATAAAAAAACAGGTTAGTCTAAGAAACTATTAATGAATTCAAGTTGAGGAATGTAAAGCCTCACTGAACGAGTCATCGAACAAACGTTCCACATAGATAACGAACGATTCTCAGTTTCTACTACTCATGAAAAGAAGGAACAATTTGGAGATTACATCAATACTTAAGCAAAAATTATATAAAATATAAGTAAGTAAAGGTCAACTTAAGAAGAAAACTTCAGTCAAATAAATTAGTTTTACGAGACATATGATCAGCCTAAAACAAAATGTACTTGCTGCATAAAAAGGTTTTAACTTACACATACCTTATATGGTTATCGGGCTTGTTGTACCGATTGATGACGCATAATAAATCTTTAAATGTCTTCCTTTATATGTTTACTTGTTTAAAAGGCAGCCGCAATCGCTATGAATTTTCAAGTAACCAAGTGATTTTAAAATACGATTACCCCCTTTTTTTAGGATGGCTACGTATGCTATAAGACTGAAAACGGTACTTATTTAGAATCCAGTAAGCACGCGAGAAGTGAAGTTTCGTTAATGCCAATGAAATAAAACAAAATAGTATGAAAATATAATAGTTCAGAAACAAACTTGGGCGGTACTTGTTATGAATCCGATAAACAGACGAGATGTGGAGTTTCGTCAATGCTAATAAAATAAAGCAAAATAGGATGAAAATATAATAGTTTAGAAACATTTGGGCTATATTTTTTCACATTAGGGGGGGGGGGATAAAGCATAGCATATATTAAATACGTAGCCTAACCTAACCAAACATAGGTACCATTTATTCCCTCTAAACCCTAAAAAGCTAACGTTTAAATATAGTTCCCGGAGTGAGAAACCCTTTGTTTATACATCGTCTCATATAAGTACCGGGTAATGCATATCTGATATTCGCAATACAATTCTCGCATGTTTATCGGATTCTTAACAAGTACCATTTGTGATATATATTTGCATATTAGAGGGGGGAGGGGTTGGTAAAGCATGGCCTATATTAAATACGTAACCTAACCTAACCCAGCCTAACTTAACCTAGGTTTTTTTGCCCCTTCAACCCCAAAAAACTAAAGTTTAAATCTTTGTCAAGGAGTGAGCATTACATCACTAGTCAGCAAAAACCTGTTTTTCATATCAAACCTGTTTTTTCATATGATTTTCATATGATTTCATAGCATCTTTGACATTTCGATGCGGTCTTCCTCGCGTGTTTACTGGCTTCTAAATAAGAACCAAAAAACCTTTTACACGAAATTCAATACGAATATTTAAAGTAAGAATAAACACAAATTGCCTAAAATAGGAAGGGAGTCGATATTTGATAACATTTTTAAATTTAAAGTCGCAGTTATCAGCCGGCTGTATTTTTTTTTTGCCTTCCAACATAACTTCAGTAGAGCACAAGTCAGAATCTACTATAAGTGACGGGACTGACAGGTGGCAGTCCAATTCATATTTCGGACAAATCATGTTCATTTTGTGCTTTAACTTCGCTTTTCAGTTCGATCTGAAATTGTTTTTCAATTTTACTTCTATTAACTTGTCTTTAACTTGTTTATAATAAATAAATTAAATGTTGCGTAGCTATAAGGATGGAACGTACAACTGCGTTAGGGTGTAACCTCGATAAGTCCCTATCCAAATGATTTTATGTTTGGCACATCTTCGATTTTTCTTTCGGTGGGTCAGCTACTTTTAGTGTTCCATTTAAATTTAGGTAAAACTGATAACTACAAAATGCAAATTACATGTTGCATTAACATCTTCTTCTTAAAACAGTATACTGAAAATAATACTGGAAACGGTATTCTAAAATTTTTGGAAATTTGTAATTAATAAGTCTCAAAAACCATTTTTTGTATTTTTTTTTATGAAAGAAACAATTTCGAAAGACAAAGGTTTAGAAGATCGCCCAATTAGTGTTTACATTCAGTGTTCATGTTTTACAATCCTGTAAGTTCGAGCAGGTGTTTTTCAAAAATCTCCAATGCCAATTAGGGATGGGGACAGGAAAAGGGGGACATCCCTGAGTAGCCCACCCACGCTCAAAATACAAAATTTTCCGTATTTTCTGAGCACTCCTTATTCAAAGTATCAAACAATATTTGTTTTTTGTTATTGGCCCTCTACCCTCAAAAAAAAACTGTATATATGCTTGAAGCTAATTCATCACCTTGTAAAGATACACCACTAACCACCAGCCACCAACATGGACAACCACCAACCAGTACAGACAAAGATATAGACCAAACCCCGCTCTTCTTTTCCTTCGAATGTTGAATAAAAAAGGCAAGTTTTGGCAAAATTCAGAAAAAAGGTTGAACTTATCTGGCAAAAACTATATTTTTTTTTTCAAACCCTTGCCCCCCTTGCAGAATTTTCACCGGCTTTCCGTTTTTTCCACCACACCACAAAACGTGTGAGCACTCTTGGAAAAGTCCGTAGCCCCTTTGATAAATTGAGCTTGTTCCAGCTCACTAGCCTCGAAGGAAGCCGATAGGAAAGCTTATCTTAAAAAGCAGCTTAACGTTCGGGTACAATTAGTTAGGGATTTACAGAAGGTTTTTATCAGCTATTAGCTGATGAAGACCTAAAAGCGATTATTGTTGCAAGTCCTGAAGACAAATGCTAACAAAAAAAAACAGGTATGAACTTAGATATCTAATAAATGTACCGGTTTTATCATCCCTTTTTACTTAATTAAATATTACAATTGTACCAAAAACAACGTGGGAATTTTCTGGGGAAGAGAAGAGTTATGTTTATAATATCCAATTCGGAAGCGTCAAGTATAGACCTCCCTTAATAAGCTTGGTTAGTCTAAAGAAAAAAGAATGCATATTTTCGGCGCAATTACTACATTATTGCTACAGTCTAACTGATTTTACAGCAGTGCACCAAATATTGATTCCGGTAGAAATGACCGGCCAGTCGGTAGAATTCGTCGTACGTGGCGTTAGATGGCATTATGGTTCTCAGCCGAACTGTAATTTATTATTCTATCAGTTCCCCTTTCTCATTTGCAGGGGCGATTCTACACAGTATTTTATTGGGGGGCAAGAGGGGTTCACATCCGGATAGTCAAGGGGCATGGGATGTATGATATTTTTTTCAAAATTGTGGGGGGGGGGGCAACTGCCTCCCCACAAACGACACCCCAGCTCATTTGCATCGGCCTTAATTTTGAACTCCATGTCCAATACCCCAGGGATATAGAAAACCCTAGTTCAGATCCTACTCTAGACGGCCGTTCAGATTCGCTATTACACTTTTTTCTGTATAGGCGACTAATTGAATATTAAATGGTTTCAAAAGGAAGAGAAAAAGGAAGAGAAAAACATTTAATAAGAAGAGAAAATTACTTACAGTATATTAAGATTTATTAAATCTCGGAATGTACCTCTCTTCACACAGCTAATTCTGTTTGCGTTCAGTAATCTGAAAAAACAATATTTACATCAAAGTTTTTATGCTTTTGAAGGTAATAAAATTAGTCGGCTGAAAGAACGATAAAATACAACACAAGATAATATTAGTCTCATAAAGAATGACACAAGCAGAAATAGGTAATAAAATGAAAGATGAAATTCATCGAAAAATTCGATGAAAGATAAAAGGAAACTTACTTCAAAAGACGAAAACAAAGTTGCTAAAAGTTTCACTCATGCTAAACTCCCGTTTCAGTGTTAATTGTCAAGAGATCTTGACAAATTTATAATACTTGTTTAAAGTACGTGGCACTAACACTAACCGACGGTTATTTGCGTGGTTTCAAGGATCATTTACACCAGTTGACACGTGCCATGTGTGGCGGAAGTGTGCCAAACATAGTGCGGAGACGCACTGGATAGCAGAAGTAAGCCATACGTGGCATAAGGTCCACCATGCACCATGATCAACTAGTGCAACTGCATGAATGATTTGCCACACGAGGTGGAACAAGTGCCTCTATGAGATTTACACTTGCTGGAAAAGTAGTCAATCCCTTGGCAAAAACAACCATAGTCCTATTATATTTTGTAAAATACAAAATGGTTGAAAATTATCTTAAACAGAAACATATGTAGGACAGGTAGCCTTCGGGCCTGTGATCCTTTCCCACGAAAAACAAGCAAATCTTAAAATAACTACTATAATTTCATATATTTTTCAAATAAAACGCAAAACGTCTCCCTTTCTTGAATTTCGACCCCCCTCTTCTAAAAAAATTAAAAGTTAGAAAGAAATACAGACAATAGACATCAAATAACAAAAACACGCGATTATGAAAATTATGCACGAATATAAAAGCAAATCTCGAAATTTTGAAGAAGAGAAAGGGGGACTATTCTATGCATATACAAATGACACTCAAATGACACTTCTACTGATATTTTTTTAAGGGTTCTAATTATTTTTAGGAGGGGTTTGAGACTATAAAAGGGCATGTTATATGCCATTACGCAATAGAAATCACATGATTGTATTTTTCATCGTTTCCTCTTGTCGTCTGGAGGTTCAATGTAGTGTTGTAAAATTACCGTAAAATAAAAACTCAGTAAGTAAAATTGTTAAAATAAGGTAAAATTGGTAAAAATAAGGTAAATTTGTTAAAATAAGGTACTCCCTAGGAAATACAGGGTAAAATTAGCGTTTTAGATTTGGCCGGTAGGTACAAGAGCAGTTGAGTATTTCTTTTTAAGAATCACTTAAGAGTTTTTAATGAATTTTTTTAATAATTCAGATTTTCCTGGGCTTAAAAAAGGTGATGCCCCTTCATCTAGAGTTTCACCAAATTAATCAACTGTCTAGTTTATCCCTCTGGTAATCTTGTACCTACGGTAATACTTCAGCAATTGGACAGTGCCTGATTTCGAACAACCATTTTGTCAGAAAAAAATGGAAAAAAAAAATCAAATTTACCATTTTATTTGGGAGTAGAATCATATTAGTCATTTTTTCTGCATTTAAACCTAAGAAATGTTAGAAGGTAAGTAAGAAGTAAAAAGGGGGGACTATTCTATTCATATACAAATGACACTCAAATGACACTTCTACTGATATTTTTTAAAGGTTCTAATTAATTCTAGGAGGGGTTTGAGACTATGAAAGGACATGTTATATGCCATTACACAGTACAAATCACATGATTGTATCTATTTTTCATCGTTTCCTCTTATTTTCTGGAGGTTCAAGGCTCCCCCTCCCTTCCCAACTTATGTGGCACGACATACACTCAAAAGATACCTCAAAGATAATGCACTTCTTAATGGATAATAAGGAATTTTTGTAAATAATTATCATTAAAAAAGACAGGAAAATGGTACTTACAAGAGCTGAAGTGAAGTCAAACCACTGAATACTCCTGAAGGTAGCTCACTTATTTTGTTACCATAAAGCACACTAAAATAAGATAGATAACATAAAACTCAAAACATAAAATTTAAATAATTCAAGAAATTAGACAATCATAGCTAGTAATAGTTACCTAAACCGTGGTGGAAGGGGTGTATTACGTAGAATTGTCAATACTTCATGAAAGAAAGTGTTTTTAAGCAGGTAAGAACGAGGAAATCTATTTGGAGGGCTCAGACACTTGGGAGGGGGAGTGGAAGATACACTAAAAAACGCTAAAAGCAACAGATTATATGAAAAATACAGGAAACTTTGCTAAAAATAGGAAAATGGGAGGGGAGGATTCAACCATGTCTATACTCCCATCTCTGATTATATTTCAAATATTCGTATCTTCTAACAAGTTTTTTTTAGGATGAATGGATGGTCGACAAGCGCTTACTGCAGGATGCCAAGGAGAGGGTCGGGGAATTTTCGTCTGAAAAAAAATTGCCACACACAGCACAATCTTACAGTACGTAAAAGCGGCACAAAGAAAGTGTCTAATAAAAAAAAATCCGTTCTCCGACCTTAACTACCCAAGCCCCCCTCCAAACCCCACAGGAAGATTTCTGAGGGGGCACCCGTATCAAAGATCAGTTACCCATTTAGAAATAACTTTCTAAGACATAACTATCCAACTGTTAATCAATGGTGCGAATGGGGGAAGGAAGGCTGCCGCACGACGCATGGTGTTGGACACCCCCCGGTCTCTGCAAATCAGGGAGACCGAAAATGACCCTTGGCAGGTCGCTAATGAAGGAGGCGAAGCTGGCGAGGTCCTCGTTGGAGGAGCTATGATTGAAGGCTCAGGACAGGTCGTCGTGGCGAACCACTGTTGCTGCCTTATGCGCCCCCAGGCGTAGGAGGACCTAAGTCTAAGTAAGTAAGTTAATCAATATTTAAGCATTATGCCACAAATATTACAAGTAAGTCATTTCCGTTGTGAGATCAATTTCAATCGAAAATGATTTCAAAATTTTTACACTATTGGAAAAATTCCTTTACTCCCCCTTCTCTCCTCTCTTCCTCTCTCGTCGTCAAATATTTTTGAAGTCCTGTCTAAATCTTAAAACGATTTTTTTCAGTTAGAAAAGGAAACAAAAAAATACAACAGAATGGCCTATAAGAAGGTTAGGACGAAGATAACAAAATCAAGTGCTTCAATTCCGCTATCATTTTTTCAGTAAAATGACATCTTTTTCCGTACCAAAATTTTCCCCTTGTTATATGCAGGAATTTCAGTAGCCAGTTCCATACAGTTTCAATAGGTCTCAAAAGAGGCCAAACTTAACTGACAGAGTTATGTTTACTTTCTTACATATGTTACTTTCTTACATATTACATTACTTTCTTACTCCTTTCTAAATGTCGAACACAGTAGACAGAATATACAGTAGACAGATAATATATGAACTGTGATGTCGAACATCAAAGTGACATTGATGTTTACTACCGCGATAAACGCTTTCCAAACTAATCTACGGAACAAACAGGGTCTTATACGGTTGTAAACATTTGAACTGTTTCGAGGAGCAAACAGGGACATTCGAGTTCCCAAAGTAAGTAGTATCTCAGCCGTAGAACAGACAGTAAAGCTAGACGTTCAAGGTGGTTGTCTCCTTTTTTTAAAAAAAATGAGTAAGAATAAACTGTTGTGAATGTAATAAAATTATTTTTAGAATCTTCCATTATTCTTAGAAGGCTCTGCGAAAATATTCTTGGATGGTCAGGGGACCAAGTGAATCAAAAATTTGTTAGTTCTCATTCAAAGGGGTTGGTCGTTTTACAATTTTATCTAGTGGACAAATTTGCGAGCTTTTGTGTTGGGGGTTTTAATTCACTAGGATATTTGTAAGGAATAATTAAAAAAAAAAAATAAAGTAGCAGTTAGGTATAATCATTACAAATGAACATCAAACTTATATACCTCATAAACTCAAATCGTTTAAGATGAGATTGTTGTAGATTTTATTCTTTTTTTTTCTCTTTTTTTGTGTTCTCTTATAGTTTGAGTCTCTTAAACATTGTAATTTCTTTCCTTTTTTTTCTTTTTTGATTCTTTTTTCTCTATTGTGTTGAGTCTCTGAAAGGCGTAAATGTATTATTTTGAAAATGTTTTTTTAAGATATTTGTTTCATTTTTGTTTCTCCCCTAGTTTTTCTTGGCCATAGAGTTTTACGGGGGAGTCTATGTTGAAGTGTTTTTGTAGTGAATTTATTGTTTGAATAAATTGATAGATTGATTGATTGATTGCGTCTTAAATAGCTTTGAGTATTTCTACAAAAATTGGGAGTCAATTCCTCTTTTTGAAGATCGCTTATTTACGCAAAATATTCAACTAACATTTTCGTATGCTTTTTTTTTTTTATCAAAACTTGAAAATGTTATCCAAACTGCACCAAAATATAGAAAGTCTCTTAAACAGTTCATAAGACCTAACCTTAGCATCAGATGCGTATGAATTCATTCGAAAGGGAGCTCAAAATTTCTGCAGGGTGTAAAAGTGAAAAAAAAAATTACAAAAATAGGTGAATCACATAAGGAATTTAGGACAATCACTAATCTTAAAACTTAAGGAATAGGACGAGCATGGACCTGAAATTCCCACTCTTCTAATATGTATGTCTGCGTATTATTTGTTATACAAGCATCTATGCTATTTTTTATTATTATTATTATTCTGCTGACCCATTTGCATTCATCTGAAGGATAAAAGTTCACTTGCTTTCTAGCGTTTATTCTAACGTTTTATTCTAACGTTTATGTTATGAAATGATCAAAATTTCAATATTCGTATATAGACAGGGTTTCACCACAAATTCAAGAATAATGATATATCTGTTCCACTGAATACCTTTAGAATTTTGTTCCAAAAAAGTAGACAGCCTATTTAAATAACTTTATCGAACGGAATATAATTAGGCCGAATCATCAATCTTCAAAACTGCAGTAGGGGGGACTTGACAAATTGTTTTGATCGCCAAGATAAATCAAGCTAAAGAATTTCCAATATTGAGCCCTATTCAAAGACAGTTTCATCATAAATTGACGGCTCAATGAAAATCGAAGATGAAGCATAGATATTAATGAAAATCATCGACTGAAGTTGCAGTTGACATAGAGAAAAATGTTTAAAACGACTCTTGTCATATGTTTCATCTTTGTCCTTCATAAAGAGGACAAACAGAGTATGTCCATACTTACGACAATCAAGGCCGTACCCAGGATTTTTTCAGGGGGGAGGGTTACACAAAAAACCTCAAAAAACGCATAAAAATTGTTTATATCTATTTTTGTTACGTTTTTACGAGTCAGGGAAAAATTCCGGGGGGGGGGTTCCCCCCCCCCGGGGTACGGCCTTGACGGCAATGAAACTTCTCAAGCAATAGAAAGGGAACATTTTGATTATGAATTAAAATCAAATTGGTGAAAGTGAATAAAAACTTGAAAGCCATGGCTAAATAGAGTAAAGCCAAGACAAATGGTCTCTCTGAGAGGCAAAGGTGGCATAACTTTTTCAGAATTGTATAAAAATAGTTAATTTCACATGTTGATGGATCTATCATCCACCCTAGGGCAGAACTAAGATAGATGGACATAGAAAAAGGATTATTCAAATAGTAGGCTATATCAGTTCTGTGATCCATTTGAAGGCAACTGGAGATCCCCAAAAAATGATCAAAAGATTTATGACTGACCTGCAGGCAATTGGGCAACAAAGATTGTTTATATTATATGAGCTTAGCCTACTGGGAAAGCACACTAGAATTACAATCGGGATGACCAAGATTTGTGGGTTGACCCATAGGAGAGGGACAGGAAGTCAACTGGACTCGCAGGCGAACAAGCGACCTATGCTTAATAGGGTCCGTCCGCCAACAGTTTCCGGCAGGAGACCCAATTTATAAGCTCTGACAGTTACTAACACACAATTAATTAAAAATTGGTTGACCGACACGTCGCCTGGACTCGCAGGCGAATCCAGTAAAATGGCATTTATATTAAAAAATAGATAGGAATAATTGGTCTGTTCGTGATATTGCTACTGCTGCTACAACATAGGCTACTCCAGTAGGCCTGATAACCCCCATGCCTTCTCAAGACCAGAACATAATGTGTGCTCTACTGAAAAAGAAAACAATTGACCGTGGATTGTCAGTTTAATTGACTTATTGATATTTATTCCTTAAAGTTTTGATTATTTTTATTTATGAAAGTAAGAAAAGTGACAACATTTAAAACATTTTTTGTTTTCAGTAAAGCGCAAATTATATTGTGGTTTTGAGAAGCCATGGGTTATTAGCCCTACTCATGTTAATTTTTGCTTGTTTTGAGTTTGACTCGGCTATTTATTGTAATTTCTGTACGTTTTGAGTTTCATTTACTTATTGATATTGATTTGTGGCAGTTTTAAGCATGGAAGATTATATGACTCTATTTCTGCTTCTTTTTGGCTTAATGGAGCTTTTTACTTTTCTTTAAAAAAAAAAATTGTATAAGAAATTTTTTAATTAATTTCTGTTCGTTTTTTATTGAAATAGTCTTTTTATTATTTTTAATTTATTATATCTTTTTTCTATAAGAACCTATACTTTGGGTTTCTAATTGTATGTTGGAAAAACTTTTTCGACAATTTTTAATCCCGACACAAACAGTATTTTTTAATTTAATTTTATAACTCCTGTTGTTGACCCGAAAAATAGAACTTGATATCATTCCTAAAATATTCTATCTGTGGTCTTTGACAACCTGGATACGCTTACACTCTTTTTATTTATTTAAATTGTAATAACAAAAGCAGTAATAGTATTAGTCCGAAAAGTTTCAACTTTATGCACCCAGTCGTTCTAAAGCTTTAGTGGCAGTAGTTGTAATAGAAGTAGTAATAATAGTAACAGTAGTAGTAGTATGCGTAGATTCAGTAGCATTAGGATGTAAATATTTTCTTTTGGTTAGTTAAACATACCTCACAACAAGCCCTGTTAGTTTCAACATACACCAAACTGTTCCAAAGATATTGATGTTACACCCTTTTGACAACCTGCATAAAGACGGCCTGTTGTGATTCAGTTCACCTTCCCCTTCAAAATTCCTTAATAATTTCACCTTCATACCCTTAGGCATAGTTGTAATAGTAGTCACAGTAATAGTATTGATATTACTAGCAGTAGTATTGAATAGCGGTACTACTACTAGCAGCAGTAGTATTCAAATATTGTCATTTGGTCAGTAGAACATCCCTCTCATCAAGTCCTGGAAGTTTCAACTTAATACAATTAGTCATTGCTATGACAATGCTGATATGTCCTTTTGATGCCCTCTATGCCCAAATACTTCTTGAAATTTTCATCTCAATGCTCTTAGCCTTACAAGTAGTTGCAATAGAAGTAGTAGTAGTAGTACCAAATGTAGCAGTAACAGTAGAATTAGCAGTAATGTGCACATATTACATTTTGGTGAGATGATCTTCCCCTTTAAGCATTCTTTGAAAATTCCAACTTAATACCAAAATCAATTCTTGAGATACGCTATTTTGACAATGCGTATGCACATAGTGTGTTTTGATGTAGTTCAAATTTCCCCTCAATACTGTAAATGGAGTAGTGTGATAGTAGTAGTGGTGATAGTTGTAGTAGTATTGGTAGCATGCAAATGTTGCCTTTTTGGTCATCTCCCTTATTATATCCTGAATTTTCCAAATTAATATTCTCAATTATTACTGTGTCACAGCCTTTTGACAACCTGTCTACACATAATATATTTTGATTTAGTTCAACACTCCCCTCAACATTTTCTTAAAGGCTCACCGAAATGCCTTTCTTCTTTTGGGAAAGTAAAGTTCAAACATGCATACCTTTCTCACTAACATACACTACTTGTAAGCAACGAACGAATTACCTAACTTACAGCCCTTTTCCTGAGGACTCTGGGGAGGTTGAAATCCCTAAGGACATAATTACTAGACCTTTCAACAATGCTGAAGAAAATACCTCTCTCAAATTCTTATCGGATGTATTTTTGGGGATGATAGGCTCAGGGGGGCTGATTGCCCTCCATTCATTTTTGACTCTTAAAAGTGCACAAAACTTCCGACTTCCAATTTCAATTGAATGCGTTTCGGGAAAAGAGGCGTCAGGTAGGGGGAGGGGGAGGGGTGTAGTTGCTCTTCATCATGTTTGACTCTTCAAAGGGAACTAGAACTATACATTTCATATCAAATGAGCCTCTTCTAAAGTTCGAAGACCACCCCTTCCGTAAAAACCTTATATACCCCGGGGCATAACTTACAACCCTTGCCCATGGGCTCTGTGGGATTGTGTCCACCCTGAAGACATTGTTATATGATTTTTGGACTATTGGTAACAAAATGCCAATCTAACAATTTCAATTGAATGCGTTTCGGGAAAAGACGGCATCAGAGAGGGGGGAGGGCTAGTTGCTCTTCATCTTCATCATGTTTGACTCTTAAAAGCCAACTAGAACTATACATTTCCAATCCAATGAGCCTCTTCTAAAGTTCGAAGACCACCCCTTCCATAAAAACCTTATATACCCCGGGGCATAACTTACAACCCTTGCCCATAAGCTCTGTGGGATTGTATTCTCCCTAAAACTACTCTTATGTGATAGTTGGACTATTGGTAACAAAATGCCAATCTCACAATTTCAATTGAATGCGTTTCGGGAAAAGACGGCATCAGAGAGGGGGGAGGGCTAGTTGCTCTTCGTCATGTTTGGCTCTTAAAAGCGAACTAGAACTATACATTTCCAATCAAATGAGCCTCTTCTAAAGTTCCACGACCACCCCTTCCATAAAAACCTTATATGCCCCTGAGGCATAACTTACAACCCTTACCCCCAGACTCTGGGGGATTCTATCGACCGCAAAGGCCTTATTATATGATCTTTGGACTATTTTTTAAACAAATGGCTATCTCCAAATTTCAATCGGATGCAACTTGGGAAAATACGACGTGGGGGATGGCTATCCCCTGATCACTTTAACTCTTTAACAGGGCACTAGAACATCTGATATCCAATCTAATGAACCCACTGCAGAGCTTATACGACCAAACTTTCCATGAAAACCTTATATCCCCTTTGGGGTATAATTTACAACCCTTGTTGTGGGGGGGGGTTGTCATCCTCAAAGACGCAATTTCTAGATCTTTCAACTACGCTGAACAAGATGGCTATGTCAGAATTTTGATTAGATATGTTTTGGAAATAGATGGGCATACAGGGGCTTGTTGCCCTTCAATCACTTTTGACTATTAAAAAGGGCATTTGGCCTTTCAATTTTCATTAGCCCTTTTGGAAGTTTCTACGACAACAAAAGTAGTGTTCTAATAAGCACCACAGAACCTACAGGAAAACCTACAATAATATGGTCAAAAGTGTAATAGATTGAAAACCTACATGAAAATATACATTAGAATTGCGCAAGAAAAACCCACATTTTTTAATTGTTTGATTGACGTGTTTGTGGAGCTTACGTTCCTTGGCACCTTTTCACAGCATGTACTTATGCATACCTTTCCAAGCAAGATGATTAAACATGCTTTTACAATCGGAAATATTTGATTAACATTTTCAAAAGTGGGTAATGGGATTGGCGAATTGGAGTGTAGGATTTGACTTGAAATCAAAATATTTAACAAGAAATGACGGAAAAGTGTTTTGGAGGAGATGGGGTGATTGTGTAATGTATAATACACAAGTGATGTTTTGGACAGTGTTGTCAATTTAAAATAGTTTAGAAATAAAAAAAATTAACAAGAAATGGCTGAAAAGTGTTTTGAGGGAGATGGGTTGCATGGGGGGTTGAGTTGCACGAGGGTTCAGTTAAAGGGGGTATAGTTATAAGGGAGTTTATTTAAATGGGGATAAGTAGCACGAGGGTTTAGTAGCACGAGGGTTCAGTAGCACGGGGGTTCAGTTGTACGGGGTTTCGGTTATACAGGGGTTCATTTACATGGGGGGTTCAGTTGCACGGGGGGTTAGTTAAATGGGGCTTGAAAAGCACGGGAGTTGAGTTGCCCGGGGGGTCAGGTTCAGGGAGGTTCTGTTACCGGCGGATTCAGTTACAGGGGGTTTAGTTAAATGTGGTTGATTTGCATAGTCTCGCTGTAAAAAATTGGAGTTCATACTTAAACAGTTCTATTAAGAGCTATTGCTATGGAAAAGGCTCATTTTTGAATCGAAACTATGCTTTTCTGACTGAAGATACACATTTGAATCAGAAAATGTGAAAATGTACACAACTGAAACAGAGAAGTGTGTTTTGACGATATTTTCTATAATTTCGTCTGAAAAATAGGAGTTGACGCTTAAAAAGTTCTATTAAGAGCTATTTTTATGGAAATGATTCATTTTTGAACCAGAACTACGCTTTTCTGACTGAAGATATACATTATAATCACAGAATTGTGTATTGATAGTATTTTCTATAGTCTCGCTAGAAAAAAATTGGAGTTCATACTTAAACAGCTCTATTAAGAGCTATTGCTATGGAAATGGCTCATTTTTGAATCGAAACTACGCTTTTCTGACTGAAGATACACATTTGAATCAGAAAATGTGAAAATGTACAAAATTGAAACAGAGAAGTGTGTTTTGACCGTATTTTCTATAATTTCTTCTGAAAAATAGGAGTTCACACTTAAAAAGTTCTATTAAGAGCTATTGTTATGGAAATTGTTCATTTTTGAACCAAAACTACGCTTTTCTGACTGAAGATATACATTATAATCCGAAAAATGTGTTTTGATAGTATTTTCTATAGTCTCATTGGAAAAAATTGAAGTTCATACTTAAACAGTTCTATTAAGAGCTATTGCCATGGAAATGGTTCATTTTTGAACCAAAACTACGCTTTTCTGACTGAAGATATACATTATAATCAGAGAAATGTGTCTTGATAGTATTTTCTATATTGTTGTCGGAAAAAATTGGAGTTCATACTTAAACAGTTCTATTAAGAGCTATTTTTATGGAAATGGTTTATTTTTGAACAAAAACTACGCTTTTCTGACTGAAGATATATATTATAATCAGAGAATTGTGTATTGATAGTATTTTCTGTAGTCTCACTGGAGAAAATTGGAGTTCATACTTAAACAGTTCTATTAAGAGCTATTGCTATGGAAATGACTCATTTTTGAATCGAGACTACGCTTTTCTGACTGAAGATACAGATTTGAATCAGAAAATCTGAAAATGTACACAACTGAAAGAGAGAAGTGTGTTTTGACCGTATTTTCTATAATTTCGTCTGAAAAATAGGAGTTCACACTTAAAAAGTTCTATTAAGAGCTATTTTCTATGGAAATGGTTCATTTTTGAACCAAAACTACGCTTTTCTGACTGAAGATATACATTATAATCAGAGAAATATGTTTTGATAGTATTTTCTATAGTCTCATTGGAAAAAATTGGAGTTCATACTTAAACAGTTCTATCGAGATCTATTGCTATGGAAATAACTCATTTTTTGAACCAAAACTACGCTTTTCTGACTGAAGATATACATTATAATCAGAGAAATGTGTTTTGATAGTATTTTCTATATTTTCGTCTGAAAAATAGGAGTTCACACTTAAAAAGTTCTATTAAGAGCTATTTTTATGGAAATGGTTAATTTTTGAACCAAAACTACGCTTTTCTGATTGAAGATGTACATTATAATCAGAGAAGTGTGTTTTGATAGTGTTTTCTATAGTCTGGATTGAAAACATTGGAGTTCATACATAAACAATCTATTAAGAGCTATTGCTATTGAAATTAATTGTTTTTTAGTTGAAACTGTGATTTTCTGACTGAATATGCACATTTGAATAAGAAAATGTGAAAATATACCCAACTGAAACAGTAAAGTGTGTTTTGACCGTATTTTCTATAATTTCGTCTGAAAAATACTTAAACAATTCTATTAAGAGCTATTGCTATGGAAACGGTTCATTTTTGAACCAAAACTACGCTTTTCTGACTGAAGATATACATTATAATCAGAGAAATGTATTTTTTGGGGGGGAATCTGAGCTAATTAGGATTTTTGACCGTAAACTCTAGTTTTTTACAAGAAAATTATGGAAAATACAATTCTCTGGTTCAAATGTGAAACTTAAGTCCTTTTTAGGATGGAAAAAATAAACTATTTCTGTAAAATCTGAGCTAATAAGGGTTTTTGACCGTAAATTCTAGTTTTTTGCAAGAAAATTATGGAAAATACAATTCTCTGATTCAAATGTGAAACTTAAGTCCATTTTGGATCGAAAAAATAAACTATTTCTGTAAAATCTGAGCTAATAAGGGTTTTTGACCGTAAACTATAGTTTTTTGTAAGAAAATTATGGAAAATGCAATTCTCTGGTTCAAATGTGAAACTTAAGTCCTTTTTTGGATTGAAAAATAAAACTATATTCGTAAAATCTGAACTAATAATTCAATTTTTTTTTCATAAAAACAAACTATTTTTTTTTTAAACTTCGAAATTTTTCAACTTTATTTATTTTTTCTTTTTGTACGTATCTTAAAATGTCAAAGTATGCTTACGGTTCTAACAATTGTGCTCTATGATTGGTCAGAGACACGATGAGGCTTTCCCACTGGTATTCTATGACCGCTTATCGTCACTACCTAGTCTACTGCATGTATTAAATCAGTATTTTTTACGCAGTGGAACGATAAACACATAAGTCGTATCTTTAAAAAAAAGTGAAGATGGAACATTTTAATAGAGTGTGTTCACAAAACAAGGTTATTGTAGCATTGAATGCCAACAAGGAGGATTATTTAAACTATGAAACAAGTACACATGGTAGCACTATTGGAAATGTATGCATGCATTGTCATGACCGTAAGAAATTAAATTTCTTTGGAATACCAAAAAAATTCAACTCTTATGATGGTGGTTATGCGAGATTGAGATCTCCAGAGATGATTGCACTCAAAGAGAATGCTAGCATAAAAATAATTGTTGATGATAGAGGACAACTCCTTGCTACTGCTGCAGGTACACATTACCTACGGATACATCCAATCATCAGCTTTCGGGTATTAGCATTCAACGGAAGGCTAATAAAAGAAAGGCCTACTCTGCTACTAATATCGTAAACCATATCTTGTTTACGTGCCGAAACTGTTACCTGTGTAAAAATAATATATTAATAGACAGTGAAATTGCCAGAAAAATAAAAATGGCATGGTCAAAAATATCACTACGGAGTATAAAGATGAAACGATGAAGAATAAAGCACCAGCAATCATTACTGGCATTGATCAAACAGTCAATAAATCAAATAATAGCAAAGACGAAAAGCATATTGAGCCTGTTCATGAGACACCAGTAAAAATTGTGTATGATTCAAAATGGAATAATGATTATTCTACTGATTACCAACTAAGAGAAGACAATAACTACAATATCAAGAGAGAACATGGTGAACTAATTTATGGAACAGATTCAAAATGTCCAAAGCTAATCATTGATATTATTAATGCATCATAATATATTTTTGTATTAATATTCTACATAGCATTATTTCATTAAAAATATTACATTGTTATGTGTTCATTATTTTTTAGAGTAAGCTAGCATATCAAGCGTTTAGAATGTATATTAAAACGAAGATGTAAGAAAAGGAATTTGCGTACATCTATTGTCAGACACATTATTTCCGTAAAATCTGAGCTAATAAGGGTTTTTGACTGTAAACTCTAGTTTTTTGTAAGAAAATTATGGAAAATACAATTCTCTGGTTCAAATGTGAAGCTTAGGTCCATTTTGGATCGAAAAATAAAAGTATTCCCGTAAAATCTAAGCTAATAAGGGTTTTTGACCGTAAACTATAGTTTTTTGTAAGAAAATTATGGAAAATACTATTCTCTGGTTCAAATGTGAAACGTAAGTTCATTTATGGATAAAAAAAATAAACTATTTCTGGAAAATCTGAGTTAATAAGGGTTTTTGACCGTAAACTCTAGTTTTTGTAAGAAAATAATGGGAAATACAATTCTCTGGTTCAAATTTGAAACTTAAGTCCAGTTTTGGATACTCATAATGATGATGAGGACTGATGATTGTAATTCAATATTTTTTTTTCATAAAACAAACTATTTTTTTTTAAAATTTTAAATTATTCAACTTTATTTATTTTTTTACCTTTTTTTTGTACGTATCTTAAAATGGCAAAATATCTTTCTTGAATTCACCTCTTGGATACACAATACAGAAATTATAAAAAAAAATTATAATTTCCCGACTTCATTTGTATGCAATACATACCGAGAGTTCTATTACTCCTCCCCACAATGAATTCAGATGGTTTTAGGAGTCATCCCCCTAGCCATAACTCCATTCAACCTTGAGCGAAGGTATAAAAGTTTGATGATGTATTTCTCTTCTTAACAACTACATTAATAGCTACCAAGATGATAGGACTGTATGACAAAGAATTTATCGGTTTGAAAAAATCATCTTGTTTTGTTATATTTGAATGTGCATTTTTATTATTGTCAATGGAACTCGAAGAAATTGACTGTTATCATTGGTTAGTGAACTATAACATGTTTGAGTATGATAAAAGCTTGTGGAGTACTACATTACATCGTATAAACAGACTGGGATTCTACGATAGGGTGATTACACCAATTAATAATAGTGGTCAGGAACTGAGAAGTGTCCAGGAGGAAGTCAGTGAAATTTGCAGCTTTTTCGGGGTTGAAGCACTCTATGTAAAGGGTAATGTACCTACAGATAAAGTTTTAATTCAAAAGTGTGACCCTAGGATTCCACTTTTTAATCTAGAAGAATTTAAGTGTCCTAAATTTGAGGGGGTTTATCACCGTCCTGAAGACGAGGTCAGGTTCTTCGCACACTGGATACCTAAGGACATACCAGATCGTGATAAATGCATAAGACATGGTAAAAACTATTCTATATCATGGGACCATCGTTTCTGGATGTTTAAGAGTGAACTTGTGTATGACTATGTATCATAATATAATTTTGTATTAATATTCTACAAAGTATTATTTCATTAAAAATATATTATGCATTACATTGTTATGTGTTCATTATTTTTAGAGTAAGCTAGCATATCAAAAGTTTAGAATGTCTATTAAAACATCAGAGATGTGAGAAAAGGAATTTGCATACATCTATTGTCAGACACATGGGGTAACATTGACAAAATCAGGGTATCAGAATGAATAAATTCTTTATCAACATCCGTTATTGGATATGTCATTATGTCATTATGAAAAAATTGCAAGTAAGTAGGAAGTAGGTAAGTAAGTAGTTAAGTAACAAACTCTTTCTTGAATTCATCTCTTGGATACACAATACAGAAATTTTATTATAGGAAATTATGAAAAAAAAATTTAAAAAACTCTCTATTAACATTCATTATCGATTGAAGTTGTTTCCTAGACAGACAATACAGCAATTTCACAAAATCTAAGTATAAGAGTGATTAAATTCTATATCAACATGCTTTTCTCGCATACATAGGAAAAAGTTGACTATTTGATTTTGATGTTGGATAAAAATCCATCCATTCTTATAGAAACTGCAATAGTTTCACGGAAAACATCTTCTGATTTAATACATGCAATAAACTGGCTAGTCTCGATAACCGGACAATTCCTTTTTTTTCTCTTTTTTATCACAAACAATTTTCAATGTCTCCAAGGCAGAGCAATTTCTTCATAAATTCCACTATTTAATGCCCCCCTCCGGTGCGCGGCCGGGCAGTTTCAGTTAAGAGGTGAAAACAAGATCAGAGTAATTTTTGAGATTTTTCATTGGTTAGAGATGCAACAATGGTACATTTTTTTTTATTTTTAATAGAATGAAAAAGAACGACTATTGAATGCCTCGCTGTTTAAGCTTAGGAGGTGAAATCAAGACCAGAGGAATTTTTGAGATTTTGCTTTGGTCTCCGGCGCGCCGGAGACAATTCCCTTGGTTTTGTTACTTAGCGGGAAAAATGGCAGAAAATACCACTCTGATGTAGTTTTTAAAAATTGTGTATGGAGGAGGGAGCTAAAAGCCTCTCATTTCGGGCTGAGACATGCAAAGTCGACATAGCTTTATTTCATTTTTTAAGGTTAATTTAGATGAGGTTACGTGCGCGCACGTAACCTCGTCTAAATTAACCTTAAAAAATGAAATAAATGAACTCAATTTTTCCAAAAAAAATTATAAGAATATATGATCAAAACACATTTCTCTGATTATAATGTATATCTTCAGTCAGAAAAGCGTAGTTTTGGTTCAAAAATGAACCGTTTCCATAGCAATAGCTCTTAATAGAATTGTTTAAGTATTTTTCAGACGAAATTATAGAAAATACGGCCAAAACACACTTCTCTGTTTCAGTTGTTTATATTTTCACATTTTCTGATTCAAATGTGTATCTTCAGTCAGAAAAGCATAGTTTCGATTCAAAAATGAGCCATTTCCATAGCAATAGCTCTTAATAGAATTGTTTAAGTATTTTTAAGACGAATTAATAGAAAATACGGCCAAAACACACTTCACTGTTTCAGTTGGGTATATTTTCACATTTTCTTATTCAAATGTGCATATTCAGTCAGAAAAGCACAGTTTCAACTCAAAAACGAGCCATTTCCATAGCAATAGCTCTTAATAGAATTGTTTAAGTATGAACTCCAATTTTTTCCAACGAGACTATAGAGAATACTATCAAAACACATTTCTCTGATTATAATATATATCTTCAGTCAGAAATGCGTAGTTTTGGTTCAAAAATGAACCATTTCCATAAAAATAGCTCTTACTAGAATTTTTTCAGTGTGAACTCCTATTTTTCAGACGAAAATATAGAAAATACTATAAAAACACATTTCTCTGATTATAATGTATATCTTCAGTCAGAAAAGCGTAGTTTTGGTTCAAAAATGAACCATTTCCATAGCAATAGCTCTTAATAGAACTGTTTAAGTATGAACTCCAATTTTTTCCAACGACACTATAGAAAATACTATCAAAACACATTTCTCTGATTATAATGTATATCTTCAGTCAGAAAAGCGTAGTTTTGGTTCAAAAATGAACCATTTCCATAAAAATAGCTCTTAATAGAACTTTTTAAGTGTGAACTCCTATTTTTCAGACCAAATTATAGAAAATACGGTCAAAACACACTTCTCTGTTTCAGTTGTGTAAATTTTCCCTTTTTCTTATTCAAATGTGTATCTTCAGTCAGAAAAGCGTAGTTTCGATTCAAAAATGAGCCATTTCCATAGCAATAGCTATTAATAGAACTGTTTAAGTATGAACTCCAATTTTTTCCAGCGAGACTATAGAAAATACTATCAATACACAATTCTCTGATTATAATGTATATCTTTAGTCAGAAAAGAGTAGTTTTTTTTCAAAAATGATCCATTTCCATACAAATAGCTTTTAATAGAACTGTTTAAGTATGAACTCCAATTTTTTCCATAGACAATATAGAAAATACTATCCAAAAAAATTTCTCTTATTATAATGTATATCTTCAGTCAGAAAAGCGTAGTTTTGGTTCAAAAATGAACCATTTCCATGGCAATAGCTCTTAATAGAACTGTTTAAGTATGAACTCCAATTTTTTCCAATGAGACTATAGAAAATACTATCAAAACACATTTCTCTGATTATAATGTATATATTCAGTCAGAAAAGCGTAGTTGTGGTTCAAAAATGAACCATTTCCATAAAAATAGCTCTTTATAGAACTTTTTAAGTGTGAACACCTATTTTTCAGACGAAATTTTAGAAAATACGGTAAAAACGCACTTCTCTGTTTCAGTTGTGTACATTTTCACTTTTTCTGATTCAAATGTGTATCTTTAGTCAGAAAAGCGTAGTTTCGATTCAAAAATGAGCCATTTCCATAGCAATAGCTTTTAATAGAGCTGTTTAAGTATGAACTCCAATTTTTTCCATCGAGACTATAGAATATAATATCAATATACATTTTTCTGATTATAATGTATATCTTCAGTCAGAAAAGCGTAGCTTTGGTTCAAAAATGAGCCATTTCTTTAAAAATAGCTCTTAATAGAACTTTTTAAGCGTGAACCTCTATTTTTCAGCCGAAATTATAGTAAATATTATCAATACACGCTTTTCTGTTTTAATTGTGTACATTTTCACATTTTCTGATTCAAATGTGTATCTTCAGTCAGAAAAGCATAGTTTCAATTCAAAAATGAACCATTTCCATAGAAATAGCTCTTAATAGAACTGTTTAATTATGAATTTCAATTTTTTCCAACGAGACTATGCAACTCAACCACATTTAACTAAACCCCGTGTAACTGAATCTGCATGTTACCGAACCCCCCTGCAACCGAAACCTCGTGCAACTCAACCCCCGTGCAACTCGAGCCCCATTTAACTAGACTCCCGTGCAACTAAACCCCCCATGTAACTGAACCCCTGTATAACCGAAACCCCGTACAACTGAACCCCCGTGCTACTGAACCCGCGTGCTACTGAACCCTCGTGGTACTGAACCCTCGGGCAACTCGACCCCATTTAACTAAACTCCCGTGTAACTGTACCCCCTTTAACTGAACCCTCGTGCAACTCAACCCTCCATGCAACCCATCTCCCTCAAAACACTTTTCAGCCATTTCTTGTTAATTTTTTTTATTTTTAAACTATTTTAAATCGACAACACTGTCCAAAACATCACTTGTGTATTATACATTACACAATCACCCCATCTCCTCCAAAACACTTTTCCGTCATTTCTTGTTAAAAATTTTGATTTCAAGTCAAATCCTACACTCCAATTCGCAAATCCCATTACCCCTTTTTGCAAATGTTAATCAAATATTTCCGATTGTAAAAGCATGTTCAATCATCTTTATTGGAAAGGTATCCATAAGTATATGCTGTGAAAAGGTGCCAAGAAACGTAAGCTCCCCAAATAGGTTAATAAAACAATTAAAAGATGTGGCCTTTCCTCGCGCAATTTTATTGTATATTTTCATGTAGGTTTTCAATCTATTACACTTTTGACCATATTCTTGTAGGTTTTCCTGTAGGTTCTGTGGTGCCTATTAGAACACTACTAACAAATACCCATCTCAAATTTCTATCGGATACATTTTGGTAAAATGCGAGGTGTGGGACCACCCTTTCTATAAAAACCTTATATGCCCAGAGGACATAGCTTACAACCCTTGCCCTAAGGGCTATGGGGGGCGGGGTTGTCATCCTCAAATACATAACTTCTGGACCTTTTAACTTCGCTGAACAAAATGACTATCTCAAAATTTTGATTGGATGTGTTTGGAGAGAGGGTGGACGCAGGAGGGGGGTTGGTTGCCCTCAATCACTTTCAACTATTAA
Source organism: Artemia sp. Qi Xiang Cuo (assembly GCF_049724085.1). Lineage (NCBI taxonomy): Eukaryota > Metazoa > Arthropoda > Branchiopoda > Anostraca > Artemiidae > Artemia > Artemia sp. Qi Xiang Cuo. The sequence continues at coordinate 65,288,380 of NC_142799.1, read as the reverse complement.
AAGGGCACTAGCCCCTTCAATTTCCAATCGAATGAGCCCTAGTTGAAGTTTCTACGACAAGAAATGGCCATCGCAAAATTTCTATCTGATGCATTTCGGGAAAATACGAGTTGTGGGGGGGGATTGTCCGCCCTCCAATCACTTAGAATTTTAAACAGGGCACTTAAACTTCTGATTACCAATCCATTGAGCCCCCTCCAAAGTTCATACAACCACCCTTTCTATAAAAACCTCATATGCCCCGAGGACATAGCTTACAACCCTTGCCCTAAGGGCTATGGGGGGATGTCATCCTCAAATACATAACTTCTGGACCTTTTAACTACGCTGAACAAAATGACTATCTCGAAATTTTGATTGGAGGTGTTTAGGGAGACTGTGGAAGCAGGAGGGGGGTTGGTTGTCCTCAATCACTTTCAACTATTAAAAGGGCACTAGCCGTTTCAATTCCAATCGAATGAGACCTAGTTGAAGTTTCTACGACAAGTAATGGCCATTGCAAAATTTCTATCTGACGCATTTCGTGAAAATACGAGGTGTGGGGGGAGGGATTATCCGCCCTAAAATCACTTAGAATCTTAAAACGGGCACTAGGGCGTCTGATTACCTATCCGATGCTCCCCCTCTGAAGTTCCTACAACCACCCTTTCCATAAAACCTGTACACGTTCAGCGACGATATTGACATTAGTCTAACAAAAGCATAGGCGGCATAATTCTAACTACTCTGATACTATAAAAAAAAAAAAAATCACATTCTAGAACACAAATTATTAGCAAATTGTAGACGATTAGCGGTTATTAACTTTACTCCAACAAAACCATGGGCGGCATAATTCAAACTACTCTAATACTAATACAAAAAATTCTAATATTCTAGAGCACAAAATGTTAACAACTTACAGTGAAGTCATTGACTTTAGTCCAACAAAAGCATCAGCGGCAATCTTGGCAATACGGTTATTACTCATATCTCTAGAAAAGAAAAAAATAAAGTTTCAAAAAAAAAAAAAAACAATAATGGCGTGGTGATAACCTTTGATCTAGTCCCCCTTTCCCTTAATAAAAAGCTGCATGGTAAGCTAAACACAAATATAATTGGTTTCTTTCCGCTTGAATTGCTGAGACTTACCTTCCATAAAACTTTACAGTTTGTTTTCAGGGAAAGTAACTCGGCAAAATCTAATCGTACTTTCTATCTTTTTAATTTCAGAAAGGGGAACAACTTTCTTAATAATAAAACAGCGTCATCTCAATTTATTTTTATTAATACTCAAACGATTCATTCTAAAAATTCACGTCCAATAATGTTTGGCATAATTTATGGAATTTATATATAGCTATAAAAACTAATGGCTTTTTAGCATTCAGACCGCAAAAAAAAACTAATTTTTAATATTTTCAATTAACTACGTATTCGGTAATATGGAGCCACTCTTGCATAATCTCCATGTAATTGCAGGCCCTGTGGTAGCTGAGTTCAAAACCTAGGATCCCGTATTGAAAAATAGAGATCGTGCGGCACTAGAACAGGGTGACGAGGTGATAACTGTTTTTTTTTATGTCTGAAAATAACCTCTTTTATCAATATTTTCTTATATTGTCATGCATATAGCCAGTGTGGTCTTAAAAACTAGGTACAATTTTTTCTTTCTCTTTCTTTCTTTCTACACAATTTTTTTCTAGTTCTTTCATTCTTTATATTTTCTTTCATTTTTGTTGCGGTTTATATAGGCCAATATGAGAGCTAAAACCAAATTTTAACGACTATCAACTACAAAAAAGGGAGCAAAGATCAGCCTCCAAAAATTTATTTGGGTAACCGGCCCGCTGTATGTATTCCCCGGAGTGGTTTAAATAACCTTTATTCATCCAAATCTCCTCTTTATCGATGTTACATGTCCACTTGAACATGTTATTTTTTACTTTTTTTGCACATAATTTTCAAAAACAAGGAACAATAAAGGCTTCTCTGGTTTCTTATTGGTGTTTATTTAGCATGGAAAGTCAGTTTAGCAACATAAATTATAGGCTCATTCATGTCGAGATAAAAGCTAGAAATGTGAGCTCTTCAGCTGGTGGAATGTTTTTTGTTTTTTTTTCACACTGCATCTTTGAATCCGACACAGTGATCGCAATGGAAAAATAGTAATAGTCTGGCATCTTTTCTTTTCTTTTTTTATAAAACTTGGAGAAGCAGGCACTGTATCAGGGGACCAGGGGTCATACCATCCCTATAGCGATACTTGTCGGTTATTGAAAACATATTCAAGGATTACGCTAAGGTTACATCTCAGAAAACCGGTTTGATAGCTACAAAAACAAGTGACGGATGATGAAATGCACTGGACTTAGAAAGAATACATTGCACTTGTATAATTTGAGCTGGTACTTATGTATTATATGAGAAACACTCGAGAATTTGGATCGTAAAGATCAGATAAACACTCGAGAACTTTGATCGCGAACATCAGATAGGACAATAACCGGTTAGTTTGCACTGTATAGTGATATAATATAGTGTATCACCATAGATGTTCAAATTAAGATTTGGGGTTTGCCAAGGACCGAAGAACAGAAAATTATATTTTTCCAGGATAAGAGGTTGTTGCCCAAACCATAACAGTGCATCAATGGACACACCATGACTTTGTACTCTTACGAGAAGCGACATCCTTGGAAGTGTAAAACAAGAACTTATTTCAACACGATTATTAACGACATTTCTGCGTTCTGGGCACATAATTCTAAGTTTTAATTATCCTAATTTTGCTAATAAAGTATTATATTTTCATCATATTTCGTTTTATTTCATTAGCATTTATCAAACTTCCCTTCTCGAGTGTTTCTCGTACAATACATAAGTACCTTTGAGCTTTATATTTAGACATTCGCGGGGGGGGGTGGATGTTAGGTTAGGTTGGGTTAGGTTTCATAATTTTGTTTATTTTATTATCATATTTTGCTATATTTCTTTAGGATTAACCTAACTTCACTTCACGGGTGTGTTTCCAATAACCGACAAGTACCCCTATAGCTATTGACAATTTTTAGGAGGGTTTTTTAAGGAAACAAAAGGGGAAAAGGGACACATAAGTACTACCAATGAAAAAAGTAATTTTTCTTGTTGTTCAAGCCAAGGGATTGTAAATTTCCTGTGCGAGGTTTTCGGCTTAGCCGATTCCGATGGTGTGCTTCCGACGATCCCGACGCAATTTTTAGGGTTTCAGGCTATTTTCCAAAATTCCTTAAATTTGTTTTTAAAATTACATTTTACTATTCAGATTAATCGAGATAAAAGCTACTACTCCTAAATCAGCCAAAAATGCCAACCTTTTCTTAATTACCAGTTTTTCTTTAAAAACTTTTTTTTTGTTACTATACACTCGTACTTTACTAAGTTGCAGCTATCGCTACAACCATAAAATAGCTTTTTTCATACCTTGGTATATACACTACCTAGAGAGACACCATTTCGGAGGGGACCAGTTCACTACAATGAAAAATCCAATGTGAAGTCCCGATCTCGCTTCGTTTAAAACCTTTTAAACTATAGCTTAAGTTTCACCGTAATTTTCAAGTGATTTTGCATATTTTTTTATTAACGTTTTTCAACTTTTCCTTTGTGTCACCGTTGTATGCAAAATAAAAATAAAAATAGTGAAGATCCATGGTTTTTAGAAATGCATAGATACTAAGATAAAATATAGCTGAACAAAAACTACCAAAAAAAGGAAAAAAGGAAAAGATTTGGAGATGAAATAACAACCATAATTAGCATGGCACATATCTTTTTCGACTCTTTTGGACTATTACGACTTTTTTAATTTATTTTACTTTACATCTTTCAAAATGGACAGGTATTTAGAAGGGTTTTCCTGTCCAGAACAACTAGTGCTTTTTTGAAAAAGTTTACAACTTTTCTGTGTTTTTCTCTCTCTCTATCTCTCTCTCTCTCTATCTCTCTCTCTCTCTATCTCGCTCTCTCTATCTCTCTCTCTCTATCTCTCTCTGCTGTAAATAAAAAAGTATTGTTAAAGAAAGGAATAAAAGAGTAATCATGTAATAAAGATTACTAATCAGTAATCAAGATGAATTTAGGGTATTTAGATGTAGAAGAGGAAATGTAATGAAAATAAATTAAGTGTCGTTAATATTCAAAATATAATTCTTCATACTTTAGAAATGAATATCGAATGAATTATCTGGGGGAAAATAAAAATTTCTGATTCAAGTTGCTTATTCTTACTGCCAACTGCGTTCTCTACTTTACTTTAATTAAAATTTCAAAAATAATAAAATGATTTTAACCGTAAGATTACTATTTGAAATTTTGCAACCATGAAATTTCTATGCCTGGGACAAGTACCTCCTCTGCCCCAAAAAAAACCTCTTGACCTGAATCTGCAGGACTCCATAACATATCAATATAAGTAAGATCGGAGTGTCTTCTTTTTTATATTTCAAAGGTTGCACAAGTTTTTCAAGATTGTGCCAATTTACATCGAGTACACCGAGAGACATGGGGCTATGAAGGCGACAAAGGAGACAGGGTCGGAACCAAAAAGTTTTTTATACACAATGTCATAGTTGCATCTTTTTTTCTTAAACTGATGAAGGCCGTATTTTTTTCTTTTTCTTTTTTTTGCTAATAGAGTATTGCAGATTCTTGTTAGAGTAAACGACTGCGAAAAGTCTTTCAAAATAATATTTTTTTAGGATATTGAAATACCAGAATTAGCGCCACTTGCGTCGGTTACTGATATTTCCTGACATTACTTGAAATCAATGGTCCCAGAAAAGCTGAAAATAAGTAAATTAAATCATTGAGTGAAAACACTGTTTTAAAAGTGCAATTGTCATTCCCTTCTTTCCCCCTCTATTTAGATCCTTCTAAAAACTTGAGAAGAGGTTAGTTGTATTATTAATCAAAGACATCTTTAGCCTATATACAACTTCTGAAAGAAACAATTCTTTGTCTAGTAAGCAATCTGTACGCATTTGGCATTTCTAAGTTCTCAATTGTTCTTTATTTCTATTTATTTGTGATTTTTCTAAGGCTTCAAACCGGTGAAGAATACATACAATAGTAAGAAAAGGAAATTAAATCTCGTTACTTACATTCTTTTTAGTTTCTTATAATTCAAGAAAGCTTTTGCAGGAATTTCGGATATTTGATTCTGCTCTAAACGTCTGAAAAGGAAAAACGATTAATCAGCTATGAAAATAGCTAGTGTTAATCAGATATTAATTATAACTCAACAACAATAATATTTAAGCAGATATACTTCGCACCAAAATCAACGTTTTGATTGACGATCGACTAGCGATTGAACGTTTCAGCGATTAACTAGTGAACAACTAAATTTTGACGTTAAAACATTTATCAAATATAAACAAGTCTTTTGTATTCAATTAGTCTTTTGATTTTAGATGGAAAACATCAAAAATAGAATCTGATGCTTGCACGTTTCTTTTTAGTTCTTTGCTATTGATTAGTTGTTTAAAAGGGTCCAAGTGACACTACATACCTCAAACAGAAAAAGTCTATAAGAATGAAACAGTTCCACGCAATGAACCTTTCTTTTAGTGGCGTCAATTCAAGAAAACTTAAGGGGAGGTAAAATATATATATTTTGATAAATAGGATGTAAATTAGTTTTTTTTTTCAACTTTCTTAACGGAAATACCAAAAAAAGACATTTCTCAATGAAAATACTGCAAAGAAGTATTTTTCAAGATCTAGAGGTGGGCTAAAAATCTACAGAGGACACAGCTCCCCCCCCCCACAAAAAAAAATGCCACCACTGCTTCCTCTTCATATTTATTTACATTAAAACCATCAGAGCTTCTAACATAATTATAAAATATAAGTGAGGATACTCCATTGCGAATTATTTACTTCATTATACTCGTAATAAAGCATACGATTGAAACACTTGAGCTAGATGGTGATACGGTAGCAAAAAAACTGTAAAATTTACAATCTAACACTTAAAGTATAAATAATAATGCTTACAACCAAATATAATATTTAACGATTTTAAGAAAAGGCCAAACATGATGTATAATACTTAAGTACTTCATAATTAGTTATATTCAGATGACATAAGTTCATCAGTAAGATGAGCAAATGGTGTACAAAACGGAGGGCAGAGAAAATTTCGTGCACCCCCCCACCCTCATAAATTTCGTGCATTGGCATCCCTGACAGCTTGTTTGAGGAATTATATTTAAAAAAAAATCTGCAAGAAGTAGCCTATAGTTTGTAGCTAAACAATATGGGTTCATTACCGCACAAATTATACAAAATTAAGTTAGGGAGTCTGTGAAAAGGGGTAATCAAATGTTAAATGTTTGCAAACATTTCCTTTATAGAAAGTACAGAAATATGTCATTGCAAGTGTGACAAAGAAAATATTCAAAAAAGTACCTTATCCCCCTTAGTAGATCATTTTCGGAAGGGGTGTCAAATGCGCACTTTTTTGGGTGTGACAATTCGAGACTATTTTCATTAAACGTTTATCTTGGACAATAAGTAAAAGATGTCACATCATCAGTTTTGCCAATATATTTCTGTTGACAACACGGCTATCTGGTTTTCGTTGAACTAAATTAGCCACAATGGAGAGAATGATTAGCCCAAATAACAGTTTGGGCTAATTTTATCATTTTATTTAATAAGGTAATTTATATCAAATTATAAACAACAAGTAAAACAACATGGAATTTTTTTTATATATATAAGACAGTGGAACGCAACTTTAGATGAATATTTCGACCCTATATCCAAGGGCCGTCATCAGCAAAACAAATAAAGAAAAAACGAATATAAAAGAGCTCACATTAAAATCCAATCTTTGAAACTAAAATATTTTTAAAACAGCCCTAGTATCATTACTTCAGGGAAGTTCACCGAGGACTCTTTTTTGAAAATATTTTAGTTTCAAAGATTGGATTTTAATGTGAATTCTTATATTCCGAAGGAACATAGGCTAAGGTTTTTATGGAAAGTGTGGTCGTATAAACTTCTAAGGGGGCTCATTGGATTGGAAGTCAGAAGTTGAATTGCCCTTTTAAGAGTCAAATTTATTGGAGGGCAGCTATACCCCTCCAACGTCGTATTTTCCCCTAATATATCAAATAGAAATTTTGAGATAGCCATTTGTTCAAAAATAGTCCGAAGGTCACATAACAAGGTCTTTGGGGTTGACACAACCCGCCAGAGTCTGGGGGTAAGGGTTGTGAGTTATGCCTTGGGGGCTTGTAATGTTTTTATAGAAGGGGTGGTCTTATTATAAGTTCCATTTTATGAGACAAACGTGATCGAGGGAAAATAGCCCCCTCCCCCTCCCTGACATCTTCTTTTCATATTCAATCGAATTTGCGAGATAGCCATTTTGTACCCAATAGTCCAAAGAGCATATAACAATGTCTTCAGCAATCAAATATAAGGAATATTTAGGCGGACGTTGAACTAAATCAAAACAAACTATGAGCATGTGGACTTTCGAAGAGGGGACAAAGTAATATCTCAAGAACAACTTATCAAACAGTCCGTGGTAACGAACTATAAGTAAGGAGCGACCCAGCTCAATAGTAACCGAAACTCTAAGAAAAAGAATTTTGATACCATTAGATGCATCAAAAGAATCAGATTTTGTGCTATTTTCAAATGTTTAAGTTTCATCAAGTTCATCAACCCATCAAAGTTACGCACCTGAGAAAATTTGCCTTATTTTCGAAAAAAAAGTCGGAAACACCCTCTAAAAGTCCTAGAACCTTAATAAAAATCACACCATCAGATTCAGCTTATCAGAGAACCTTACAGTAGAGGTTTCAAGCTCCTATCTACAAAACTGTGGAATTTTGTATATTTTTTTTTTTGCCAGAAGAAAGATCACGGAGACGTGTTTATTTTTTTGTTTTTTTTTCCCAGGGGTGATCGTATCGACCCAGTGGTCCTAGAATATCGCAGGAGGGCTCATTCGAACGGAAAAGTAAAAGTTCTAGTGCCCTTTTTAAGTGACCAAAAAATGGAGGGCAACTAGGTCCCCTCCCACGTTCATTTTTTTTCCCGAAGTCACCCGATCAAAATTTTGAGATAGCTATTTTGTTCAGCGTGGTCAAAAAATATAATAACTATGTCTTTGAGGATGATTAATACCCCACAGTCCCCAGGGGAAGGGCTGCAAGTTATGAACTTTGCCCAATGTTTACATATAGCATTGTTTATTGGGGTCATTCTTAAAGAATTGGAACAAAATTTGAAATTTAGCGTAAAGAGCGAGGTATCGACTAGGGGGCGAACCCCCTAATAAACGTAATAAAAATATACGACAGAAGTTCGTTACGTAAGCTAATTCGTAAGTTACTTATATTTATTACTAATAAATCTTAGAAGCTACAGTGATGACAGTGGTCAAATATGGCTCTGAAGCATGGACGCTCCGAAAAGCGGATGAAGATTTGATAGATGTTTTCCAGAGAAATTGCTTAAGGATTGTTCTGGGTACCCGGTTGACTGACCGTATTTCAAACAATAGGCTATACGAAAAATGTAGTTTAATACCTCTTTCTAGGTCTATAATGAAAGAAAGGTTGAGGTGGTTAGGGCACGTAGTGCGGATGAAGGATGACAGATTGCCTAAGATTGTTCTTTTTGGCCAACCGTCTAGGGATAAACGGAAAGCACGTCGTCCCCGTCTGGGGTGGGAGGACGCCATAAAGAAAGATTTAAAGGAAATGGGAACTTCGTGGGCGGGTGTAAAAAGGGTAGCTTTGAATAGATTGGGGTGGAGGAGGAGCGTGCGTAGCTATGTTGGCCTCAGGCGGCTTGGTGCTGCGATGAGTTGTTAGTAGTAGTAGTAGTATTACTAATAAAACCGTTCGTAAATAAAATTAAACAACTTTCAAGAAAGCCATTTAACCAAAATAAAGTAAAAGTAATATGCAAATTGTGTTTCACATATTCTTGTACGGTAAGCTAAAATCGAAACCTGCATTAAGTCAAAACGTTCAGAAATTAAATAACAAAAAACAAGTTTTTTAACTGAAAGTAAGGAACGACATTAAAACTTACATTAAAACGACATTAAAAACGAACGTAAATTATTCCGTATATGAAAGAGGCTGTCGCCTCCTCAATGCCTCGCTCTTTAAGCTAAAGTTTGACTCTGTCTCACAACTTTATTTTTTAAAACAATAAAAAAAAATTAGTGTAAAGAGCGAGGCGTTGAGGAGGGGCAGACCCCTTTCGTATACGGAATAATTTCCGTTCATTTTAAGTTTTAACGTCGCTCCTTACTTTCAGTAAAAAAAAAACTTGTTCTTTTTATTTAATATTATTAAGATGGACCTTAAGGGTAAGTTGTGGGGGATTTTAAACTAGCCAGAAGGCACTATGTGTATACTTTTAATACTACCACTGTAGTTATGAAAAAACTGTATGCATGCAGGTTTTCAAAAGGGCATATAAGCACCACTCTATAATAGCTAAAAATATAATTGAAACATTTAAAAGACTAATTCAAAACAAAATTAAAAGTTCTAGTGTCCTTTTTAAGAGTAAAAAGATATTGGAGGATAATCAGCCAGTCTCTAAAGGTAAATCATTTTACAAACACATCCAGTCAAAATTTTGAGACAACGATTTTGTTCAGCATACTAGAACGGTCCAGTAACTATGTCATAAGCAAATATTTCTATGTCTTATTGGGCATGTCAACCACCCCCCCCCCCCAGTTGTGCAATTGTCCCATTATGCTACAATACTAAATGCTACTGTAAAACCAAATATAAAAGTAATGTGGTTACGGTTACCAATAAGACACTCCATCAATATATTGAGAATGACTAGGGGTATTAAGTTTCAGGTTTTGGGGCTACTTACTATTACTACTTCTCCTCTAACAGTTTAAATAATTAAATAGAGTGTAAGTGTATCCAGGTTGTCAAAGAGCATAAATAGGAAATTGTGGAATTGATATTAAGTTTTATTTTCAGGTCAACTTGAGGCGGTATAAAATTAATTTAAAAAAATACTATTTGTGTTTGGATTAAAAATTGTTGAAAAAGTTTCTCCTAACATACAAATAGCATGCTAAACTATGGATTCTTATAGAAAAAACTGAAAAGATATTAATATTGTTAGAAAATTAACATTAGTAAGGCTGATATCCCCCATGCCTTCTCAAGACCAGAACATAATTTGCACTTTACTGAAAATAAAATGCGCTTTATATGTTTTCACTTTTTTTACTTTAATAAATAAAAAAATTTAAGGCTTAAGATTTAAGACTTTTATTAAACTGACAATCCAATGTCATTTCTTATAGAGTCTAAGTTGTGTTCTTGTTTTGAGAAGGGATGGGGGTTGCAAGCCCTAGTAAGGTTAATTTTTGCTCGTTTTGAGTTTGGCTTGGCTATTTATTCTAATTTCTGTTATTTTTTAGTTTCATTTATTTACTAATAGTGACCTGAGGTAGTTTTAGGTTTTGAAGATTATTTGACTTTGTTTCTGCCTATTTTTGGCTTAATGGAGCTCTTTAATTTCCTTTGAAACTTATTTTGTGGAAAGCTTTTAAAATTAATACAAATATAAGGCAGCGTCATTCAGCCAGGGGGGCCTGGACCCCCCCCCCCCATCCTATCCCCCTTATGGTCGCCCATGTCCAAAAGGCATTCTGACAGGAACCAACCCTCTCAAACAATAAGATCTGCCCTGTAAGATCTAACAGAAACCGGTTTTTCTTCCTGGACCGGTAATGATTGCTGATTTTGAGTGAGAAAACTACGGTGTAGGCCTATGTGTATTTTTATTAAATATTTAAAACATAGAGGTGGTTTGGGACTAGGTTAGGTATTTAATACAATGTGTTCTGCACGGCCTGCTTTCTACAATTCTTGTCGTAGTTTTCGTAATTTTGATTCTAAAGTATTATATTATCATCTTGTTTCAATATATTTCATTATAGGATTAACCTAACTTCACTTATTGAGTGCGTTCCGTTGAACAAACAAGTACCGAATTCAGTTATATTAATATAATCCATTGTTTTTGCTTTTTTCCGATTTTTTTCTAAAACGGCAACACTGGCTGGATTCAAAGCTTGACTTCCATGGTTATCCTAGCATGAAAAGAGGTGTCACCATACGGTTAGTGTCAAAGGATTAAAAGGATTCATTCAGGGTTCATCCAAACATACTCCTGAGCACGTTCCTACGCAACTACAGCCAGGAAACAAGTTATTGAAAGTTTTTATTACCCGTCATGTCAACAGCGGCTACAGCAAATTCCACACTATGGAAACTTATAAATATTCTCCCCGTTAGCCGTAACAAGCAGAAAGACAATAGGTGGCCTAAACAAACTTTAGTTGCTAAATATGCCTAATTTATGGACAAGGGTGGTGACGGAAATACCATGTGGTTAATACTGAGCCAAATACAGGCAGGGATGAAATAGGCAAAGGAAAAAGTGTTGAATCCATGTTTCATAATTTAGCCTTTCAAAGCCCCTGTCAAACTTACAGGCAAACAAAAATTAGCATGTCAAAAAAGTCTTCAAAAAATCTGCCACTATTTTTCAGTTTTATCATCTTAACAAAAATTTGAAAAGGAAAACCGTTTGAAAATGCAAATGCAACTTTGAAAATGCAAAGCTAAGCCTGGCGAAAGGGAGGAGGTTCGTGTTTTTCGCAATTTAACACGTCAAAGTCCGTGTTAGACATACTGTCGTACAAAAATTAACATGAAGGCCTTTCTTTTACTCATCTTTGTGCTAAGATCTTACATCTTTTGACAAAGAACGCTTAAAAGTCAAATCTTAGCACTAAGATCTTACATCTTATAGCGTTCTTTTGCAAACGCCTTTCATCATTCTGCTCTGATCAGCGGTCTAATCTAAGAACATTGATGAGTATATCATTAAAGTTCTCTCATCATTGTTCTATATGGCAGAACAGTGGCGGTCTTCACACTTTTTGCTAACATCAGTGAGCTGTAAGATCTTAGAACAAATATGAGTTAAACAACGGAAAATCGTTTTTCCTGACCACAGACGAAATTGCACCACTGTTTGTGAAATCAACCTGACGCAAAGGGGGACCAATCTTAAGATTAAATAATAAAAACTAAAACAATTAACTGAAAGTAAGGAGCAATATTAAAATTTAAAACGTACAGAAATTATTACGTATACGAGGAGGGGGAGAGCACTATAACAACTCGCTCTTCACGCGGAAGTTTTGTAGTACTTTTAAAAAAGCTTCTTATTGTTCTAATTAAACTACCCTTTTGTTTCAGCAGTCACTTAAATAAATAATTCATTCAAAATAATTGGGAATAAATTCAAACTTTAGCATAAAGAGCGAAATGTTGAGGAGGGGTCCATTCCCCTAATATAAGTAACGATTTTTTTTCGTGTCAAGTTTTAATGCTGCTCCTTACTTTCAGTTGAAAAAACTTGTTTTTTTTATCTAATTAGTGATCATTTTTTTTTTAAATAGGGCCAGGAAATCTGGCTCCATTTCCACAAAAAAATCCCCCTCTCCACAGAAATATCCTCTATATCCTACAACTGATTCCTGGCGAATATTTACCCCGGACAAACACCCCTTAACATCTCCATGCCAAATTTGAGTCTGCAAAGGGAAAACAGGACCTAAAAATAATTTTGTATAGGAATTCTGCAAAATTCCCCCAGTATAAAATATCCCCTGAAAAGATTACCCCTTGGAAACTTCCCTCCCCATGAAAAATTTTTCCACTGAAAAATCCTCCCAGCATAAAATCCCTCCCCCGAAAAATGTATGCATGCTTCCCAATAAAAAATACTATACATAAACAATAGGCAAATTTTATAACTTAGGTACCTTTCCCAGGGGATGTAGGGGTCATGTTATGTATAAAGGCACAGTTATTAGGCTTTTCGACTATGCCGAACAAAATGTCTATCTCAAAATTTGGATCAGACGATTTTGGGAAAAAAGGACTATTTGCCCGCTAGTTTTTTTGGTCACTAAAAAAGAAAACTAGAACCTTAAATTTTAGTTCAAATAAGCCCTCTCCTAATATTCCAGGGCCACTGGGTCGATACGATCACGCCTGAAAAAAAAACGTATCCGTGACTTTTCTTCCGGCAAAAATTAAAAAAAATCGCATTTTTCAGAGAGAAGCTTGAAACGTCTGGAGTATGGTTCTCTGATACGCTGAACTTGATGGTCTGATTTTAATTAAGATTCGTCAACGCTTAGGAGGTGTTTCCCTCCTTTTCTGAAAACTAGGCAAATTTAATCAGGCTCGTAGCCTTTTGATGGGTAACAATAAACTAAATGAAACATATATATTTGGAATCAGCATAATAAGCCAATTCTTTTGATATATCTCTTGGTATCAAAATTCCGTTTTTTAGAGTATCGATTACTATTGAGCCGCGTTCACTCCTTACTTACAGTTCGTTACCACGAACTGTTTGATTTTTATATCCTTTCTAGTTTTGTTTTTTCCTGTATAACCAATAAAATTCCTTAATTAATCAATATTTGCTATTCAATTGAAGATAGAATCAATTCAGATTTTCAATTTCGAAATAGTACACTGTATACACTTTTAGGGGTAACCAATAAAATTCCTTAATTAATCAATATTTGCTATTCAATTGAAGATAGAATCAATTCAGATTTTCAATTTCGAAATAGTACACTGTATACACTTTTAGGGGTAACCAATAAAATTCCTTAATTAATCAATATTTGCTATTCAATTGAAGATAGAATCAATTCAGATTTTCAATTTCGAAATAGTACACTGTATACACTTTTAGGGGTCCGCAAACATCTCCATTTGAACTGACTTTTTTGCTTTCATCCAGGATTACCACCTACATTTTATATTTTAGTATTTGCTTCTTTTTTTACCATTATAGTGAATTAACAGTACATCTTCAAAAGGGGTACTTTTACGGTAGGCAAGGTTGCAGAAGGAAGATAAAGCCTTTGTTCCCCCCCCCCCGAAAAAAATATCATTTTTTCCATTCTTTCTAATAATTTTCTATATTCCCCTTAAATAAATTAGCTCTTTTGGGGTCGTTTTGAATACCTCCGCCAAAAAATAATTCCTTCATAAGTTTTATGAAACTAGCTGAATTTTCATAGGAAAAAATAATACAAATTTTTATACAAATATTTTGAGCTTTGAGCTCAATGTGAAAATTCATTTTTAGGTTTCAAATCACATAAAGAATGTCAGGGGATAAAATAGCGAAGCAGTGGAAATAGGAGGAAAAACTGAATTTACTTAGATTTCAATTAATTTAATCTTTAATTCTACTCTTGCAATTTTTTTTAGTTTGTTATATTTTACGTATCTTTAAAGAAAGAGCTGTGTCTAGGTTACGTGTTTTTGAATAAGCCATGAAAATTGAAGTTAAAGGGGAGGGGCGGAGACATACAGCTTTAATTATCTAGTCAGTTATTTAGGCTTATTTAATTTGACTAAAAAATTATAAGCAAAATGATCAGATAATAGTGATGGCTACACTTAAGTACTTCTAGTTTATTTCTATTAGAGTCCAGTACAGAGTTCCACTGCTTGGATTAAAAGTTAGACAGCGTCAAGAGCAGAAACTGTCTTACATTCAAGAGCGGATCCAGGATTTTTTTTAGGGGGGAGGGGGCAAAATAGGTGGATCTTATAAACTTGCGTTAGGAGCAAGTTTAATTAACGCAAACTTGCGTTAGTTAAGTAAATTACATTACTTTGGACTACAATAGGGGGAGCGCGCCCCCTCGCCCCACTGGATCCACCACTGCCTATATTCAAGGTAAGCTCGTAAACAGGAATTTATTTCGAAATAAAATCAGCAAGGAAAGGTAATATTCAGCCATCTAGTGGTGGCGCAATGGATTGATGTTTGTCTAGAGACATGTAGCCCAGAATTTGACCCCAAATTGCCATGAGACCGACACGAGAATCTTTGTAGTCGAGAACACGAAAAGCTTCGTTAGTCAGAATATGAGATGATTAATAATTAACAGACAGTTATAATGAACAGTCATAATGGCAGTAATAACCAATAGAGCAAAAGGTTTTCTGGATGTTCCATGATTTTTTCTGCTTTTGTTATGTTTTACCGAAAGGTGAAGATCATTAGTCAGCCAGTGAAAACGGTAGAACAACGTCTTGAATGGTAATACTTTCTTAACAAATAATGGTTTTCGCTTCTCTTTTTCCCATAAAAAAAAATATGTGTTTGTGGAGAAAATGGGGAAAATTTTGTTTACGGAAAATTTTTTGGTACTGGTGCATTATATGGGCACTTCTCAAAAGTCAAGTTTGGTTTATGCTAATGAAATAAAATAAAATAGGATGAATATATAATAGTTTATAAACAAATTTGGGCTATATATTTGTACATTAGGGGGGGGGGGTAAAGCAGAGGATATAATAAATCCTTAACCTAACCTAAGTACCTCCCCCTCCCTAACCCAAAAAACAAAAGTTTAAATATTGCATATGCAGTGAAAAACATGCTTTGCATTGCATTACTCTATAGCGGTCTCTTGCAATTAACCCGTCTGGGGGGTTTTTCGCGACTGGCTTCCTTGGACAATATATAAAAGTGACCATATAACGCACCAGTACCAATTTTTTTCCCCTAATAGTCAAATTTTATTCCTCAAGGTAGTTCTGGTTTCGGGCGTCCACGCGGGTTCCTACTCCCTCCATAAGGAGTATACCCCAGGGCACCATTCGTTCCACCAAACCTAACCCATTTGAGTCCACGCTTGGCATACTTAGATCACGTCTCAGTTACAAATTTGGGCTACATATTTGCACATTAGGGGGGGGGTAAAGCATAGCATATATTAAATACGTAACCTAACCGATGTACCTTCCCCCCTCTAAACCCCAAAAAACAAAAGTTTAAATATCGTAAATGCAATGAAAACCACGCTTTCCATTCCATCTCTCTATAGCGGTCTCTTGCAATTAACTCGTCTGGGGGGTTTTTCGCGACTGGTTTCCTTGTACAATATATAAAAGTGACCATATAACGCACCAGTACCAATTTTTTTCCCCTAATAGTCAAATTTTATTCCTCAAGGTAGTTCTCGTTTCGGGCGCCCACGCGGGTTCCCACTCCCTCCACCAGGAGTATACCCCAGGGCACCATTCGTTCCACCACACCTAACCCATTTGAGTCCACGCTTGGCATACATAGATCACGTCTCAGTTACAAACTTCTACCACGTGCGATCCTTACCACCTAATGAACAGATTTTTTTTCATTTGGGCATCGCCTAGGTCATGCTAATTTCCAACTTTTAGCTAGTCTAAATGTTTACCACTTTCCCATCGAAATAAGAATGCCCTCATTACTCTCCCCAACAGATGAAAATTTCTCACGTTGGTAAATAGTGTTAAAAACTAAGCTTTTCTCCAATCCAAAAGTCTATATGAGAGCAAATATGAAAGACAGCCTCAAATTGGGACAATATTTAAAGAGCTCATTAAAAAACAGAGAGTAAATATTTATACAAAACCCCCCAAGATGATCTCAATATGAAAATGAGTTTTGGGGCGAGACCGAACTTCTTTCGACAGCACTCGCTGTTTGACTGACATAAATTGGTTTCTGTTTCATTTTTTATATCGTCCCTTGTTCAATTAAATGTCAAACGAAAGAATGAACTTAAATTATTTGGAAAACTCACCATTACACACAACACTTCCACAAATTCATGTCAATGAACAAGAAAATACAAAATTTATTTAATAGCTGCGTGTAGTCACCAAAAAAAAACCAACCACACAAAAAGTCTGGATATAGCCATTATAAAAAATAAAACATTTTTTTATTTTATTATCAACATTTCGGGAAGGGGGTGGAAACAAGAAACTAAACGCAAACGACGAAAATAGTTGGAGGTAGCAAATAGATATTAGAGACAAACTGAGGTTTTTACCGATATTGTTTTATCAACTTAGATCAAGATTGTGTTAAAGATTTTAGAGAAATTGATAAAATCATGGCAGTTTCAGTTGCCTACAATTTTGACCGATTGTTTAACATATTACAAGGTTCTAATAAGAGTCAAATTTGTTTTCGGAGCCGGATTCCATGGAATCCAATATATATATATATATATATATATATATATATATATATATATATATATATATATATATATATATATATATATATATATATATATATATATATATATATATAAAGTAAATCAATGAATAACAAAATTCTCCTCGGGAAGGGGTCAACACACCTACGCACGCTCTTCGTCCATCCCAATCCATTCACAGCGTCCTCCTTTAAACTCTCCTAAGAAGATCCCAATTCCCTTATATCTTTTCATACGAGATACTCCCACCCCAGTTGGGGGCGACCCGCTTTTCTTTCGGCCCTAAACGGTTGATCGACAAGGAAGATTTTGGGCAATCGTCAAGGGTGGCAGTTGCCCCCCCCAATAATTTAGAGAAAACAGAATTATATAGCCCATGCCACTAGATTCGACTTGACTTGGTAACTGGATTAATAGTCCTAGGTTTCACGGAACAACAGAAAAAAAAGAAATTACCGGGGAAAGCATCGTCCGATGTTGGTGAACATTACTTAATTAATATAGTTGGCTTTAGATATGATTCAAATTTGGAGGTAGAATCAACAGAACGCAATAAAAAGAATATAAAATTTAGTGAATCCAATGAAAAATTCTCATAAGGTGGGCAAATATTCCTAAATTAATAATGCTATGTTCTGAAGGAGTTGGCTTTTACGACCAGGTTCCATAGACCCCCCCCCCCAAAGAAAAAAAAACGAAACTCAATGAACCTAAGAAAAAAATCACAACTTTGAAACTTGTGGAAATAATGCTAGGATCTGACAGGAGTCAAATTCAGCTTTTGGAGCCGGATTCCATAAAATCCCCGAAAAAAGAAATGGAATTCAATGAATCCGAGAAAACAAAATGGCGTAACGTGGACATATATTGAGTTATCCTCCGTTTTGGATTGGTCAATAATTTACTATTTTTTTAGATAGGTAGGCCTATTCCATTTTTTCTCAAGATTTGTACTAAGAATACGAAATAATTTCTTTTTAAATCAGGAACACCAAACAGAATTCAATGTCGCTAAGTCATCTCACTTGACGAAATTACCGTCTCCTGCTAAATCTTCACTTGAAAATATAAAGCGACTACAAATGATGACCCCACCTAAAATAGCTTCACTTCTAATTTTCCATTGCAGGTCAATAATCGCAATAAATATTTCAGCAAGCATATTAAAGTCAGTAAGAAACATAAACACGGAAGGCTTATGGTAACACTCCCTAATAATCGGTGATTAGCTTCTTATAAAATAGTCGGTTGCTTTAGGCAATTAATCGGGATTTAATAAGTCATTATCATGTTTACATATTTGGAACCGCACAGCTATTTGTTTTTAACGGCGGCTTTGCCATAGGCTTGAAACAATATAAATAAGTCATTCATATTTTGTTTTCTTCATTGAAGATTTCACTAGTCAGTCAATCAAATAAACTTGGTTTTATAATGATATTAAATAAAATAACTTTTTGTTAACTTAAAGTAAGGAGCAGCTTTAAAAATTAAAACGAACAGAAATTATTCCGTACATGAGAGGGGATACTCCCTCCTCAACACCTTGCTCTTCACGGTAAATTTTAGTACTTCAAAGAAGCTTTTATACTAATTAAAACGGCCCTTGTGTTTCAGGAGCTGTTTCTAAAGAATTGGGACAAAAAGTCAAATTTTAGCGTAGAGAGTGAGGCATTGGCGAGGGTGCATCCCTCCTCATAAAAGGAATAATTTCTGTTCGTTTTAAGTTTAATGTTGCTCCTTATTTGCAGTTAAGAAAACTTTTTTTTTTTTATTTGAATTTCATATCGTTTTTTTAAATAATGCCAGGAGATCCACCTCCCCCTCCATAGAACATTCATCCAAGAAAATTCCTTATGGAAAGCTCCTCCCGCGTAAAATACTCCTCCCCCCCCCCAAAAAAAATCGGATAATTTCATCCTCTCTGAGAATGGAAAGTTCCTCCCACGTAAAGTATTCCTTTCCCAAAAAAATCCCCCCAATAATTTCATCCTCGCTGAGAAGTCCCCCAAGAAAATTTCTTACGGACAATTCTGCCTGAAAAATTATTCCTTGTTTTAATTTCCTTTAAAAAAAACTTGTTTTTACTTAATTTCTGATTGTTTTCCAAATCATCCCGGAGATCCCCTTTTCGGAGATCTAAAGGAAAGTTTCTGCCACGGAAAAGCCCCATGTGAAGAATTTATCCCTCAGCAAATTCCCCCACGGAGAAATTCTGTCGCGGAAATCTCCTCCACGGAAGAATCCCCAGATAATTCCAACCCCTTTGAAAATTTCCTCCGGAGGAGAGCCAAAGAGAATATAAGAAAAATAAAAAGATTTTCGTAAAGACATTCTGGCAAATCCCTCCGTATAAAATTTCCCCTTGAAAGTTCATCCTCAGAAACTTCACTCCCCACCAGAAATTCTCTCCGTGAAAAATATCAATCCTCGAAAAATCTCTGTATACTTACCAATAACAAATACTATACGTAAACAATGTTCAAATTTTGATTGGATGACTTTGGGGGAAAAGGATACTAGAATTTTCTGTTTTGACGATCCTTCTCCCGATTTTTAACGACCATCGGTTCGACACGACCACCCCTCAGAAAAAAAAAATCTTTCTTCTGGCAAAAAATTCAAAATTCCGCATTTTTTTCAATTCCACCGCGCTCGGAACAGTTTTACCACGTCTGATACGTGCCACCTGGTGTATGTGATTTCTGAAGTCGGAAACACCACCGGCGTAATTTTTCATGATTTTGAAGCAATGTTCCAGCTGATCACACGAAAAGTAAAAAACACCGAGAGAGTAACCGCAATTGCACAAGAAGCTTAAGATTAATACTTGATTACCGCCAGATAAATCTACTCGAACGTTCCGCTAAAAAACAGAGCACATTCTGATGATGATCAAAAGCAACTAAATTTGAATAAAAAAAAACAAAAAAAAAAACTAACACAAGGAGCCTTCCAGTAAAAAAAAAAACGTTACTAGTTATTTGGAACACTTTTAGTACTGTTAACCTACGATTAATCAGGTATAGATTAAAGGTCTTACAACAGAGAAACAGAGAGTTGAATCGTAAAGAATGTTGTGGCTAAAAACTTGTTCGTTCTTTTTACTGGGTCAAAGCCTCAAATTACAAATACATTGTATTTAAATACAGCAACGGGTCAATAGGCAGGATTGACTGGTAGGATTATTTCACGGGAAAAGCAAACAAAAAAAAACATACACACAAACACAAGCAGAGTAATTATACGGACAATGTGGGAAAGTACGAAGAAGATCGTTTAAATATATAGAGTGGCGGCGCCTGCACAAATCAACATATTGCTGCATATTTTGAAGTAACTTGTTTAATACTTCTTTTAGCTTTGCAAAACTTGGTTTTAACCATGATTTTTGGCTATCCATGGTCATTCTCCTACTATTACACCGAATAATTTGGAATCAACGGTAACAAAAAAAGAATTAGATCTAAGACACCACATATATTTCAGTGAAACTCAGCACATACGGGTTAGTTTTCTGCACATAATACAGTTAGAGCAAAAGTTCTGGAGGCCACCTTGCTTCAAACGCCAGCATTTTTGTCAATGTCTTCCGCTGAATCCATTTTTGTAACCCGATCCCCCAACCCCAAAAACCAGATCATTGCAGAACTTGTGTTCATTCTATATCTCATATCAGATTTAAGACCACCGCAGTTTGTCAAGGAAATGAGCTTTTAAACGCCTTCCCTGGAGCTCTTTGGATATCAAAAGTTATATGGATGAATTACTGTGAATATAATTTGACAGAAGAGAGTTTATCAAAATAAGAGCAAATGCTCGTTTTTTCTTTTGTTTTTGTCAAACATCATATGTGGTTAAATTATTTTGAAAAATTGGTTGTTTACACTTTTCTTTTAATATTTATTTTGGATTAGCTTCAAATCCGTAATATACAACAGACTTTACATAAAGTCAAACAGAAGTCAATATCCAACTTTTCTAGCAAACGTATTTCCATACCAAAATAAATTTTACACTAAATGATTTTAGATTTTACATCCAACATAAAAAAAATTGCTTAAATTTAAACTTTTGTTCTTTTTTGTTTTGATGAGAAAATAAAGTTGACCCTAATAGTTATTAAACCTCTAAGTTCGACGACTTTCTCTTTAGAATCTGATGTAGAAGGTGGAGGGAGCATTTCTTTTCTCAGCAAACGCCATTGTCGTAAGTACTGGGTGGAAAATTAAATATAAAAACATTTTTTTTTCAATTGAAAGCAAGGAGCAATCTTGAAACTTAAAACTAACAGAAATTATATTGTTTACGAGGGGTCGGCCCCCTCCTCAATCACTCGTTCTTTACGCTAAAAAATTAAAGTTCTTTAAAAGTCAAACTTTCAGTATACACTTAAAATTACCTTTAAAACTTAGGCAGAAAAATAATAAATTTAAAGTCATTACACAACGTATAAAACAACGTATTGATTTATCTGGTAACACCTTGGTCTCACTTAGCATTACTCGAAATGAAGAACATATCAACCGTAATATGAGCTCTAGAAATCAAGTTATTTCTCTCAATTAATTTAAAAAAAAAACTTTTTCCACAAAATAAGTTTTTTAAAGAAAAGTAAAGAACTCCATTAAACCAAAAATGAGCAAAGATAAAATAAAATAATCTATCAAGCGTGAAACTACCACAAATCAGCATCGATAAATAAATGAAACCCCAAAACGAACAGAAATTACAATAAATAGCCGAGTCAAACTCAAAACGTGAAGAAATTACCATGAGTAGGGCTCAAATCCTCTATGCCTTCCCAAGCCCCGAACATAATTTGCACTTTACTGAAAAAATATAAATGTTTTTGCTTTTATAACTTTAATGAATCAAGTAATATTAACATTTTGATTACTAAATATCAGTATATGTATATTAAACTGACAATATACATTCATTTGTATTTTTTTCAAAAAAATCCTTTCTTTTATAGGTACGATTTATGATATTATGAACTATGTTTGTTTTCATTTCAAAAATTTTGGGAAGAATTAGCTGAATTCTCCTAGAGAAATAATTTCACTTGTCTTTCTTCCTCTTTGGATGCACAATCTTACGTATGGAAAGAATATTACGGCGGAATTGTCAAGTAAATAGTTCGAATAAGTAAGTATAACAATAAGTAATCCTTCTTTTTATTATACAACTTTGAGTGGTTCCAGAACCACATGCCTACACTTCTCTAATCATTAAGTGGTAGGGGTTGGGGTCAGGGGTGTATTTTGCTATGGGGAAGAGGGGGCAACTTCCCCTCCCAGAGCTCAGTTTTCCTCAAGACCCCATTTTACCCCTTCTCCTCCCAGCTTAAATTTAGTTTCTCCAAAAATGTTGTCAAAACTAAGATAAGCCTGCATAGTTCAACCATCCACTGAAACAGGTCATTTTTCTTTACTACATCTTTAACTTTTTTATTACAATACGGCGGGTTTTTCTGTCATTTTCAGTTGATTTGGGAAAATTGCTGCAATGTTGACCACACCCCCACAGGATTTTGACAAAATTACGCCACTCTTTGGGGTACGGATTTAGTGATCTCTTCAGAATGTCACTGTAAACCATGGACTGAATGACCTCTATTCCCTTTTGAATAAAAATGCTTGACCAAATACCTTCCTGGGACATGCGTTAGAAAATGATTGCATCACATTTACAAAAACCGTGAAATTACCTTAAAATAATCGTATAGAAGGGAGAAAACCATAATTGAAAAAAACAAACAAAAAAACAAGCAGGAGTCGAACGCAAACCACTCTAAGTCGAATGCTTTACCAACAGAACCAAACCTCTAATAATCTTATTTGATAAATTAGAGTTTGTACCTTGATTGCGTAGCTTATTAAGGGGGCTTGGAGGAGGAACATAATAGAGGTGCTCTTGAAAACCTCCGGTTAAGGGTTTTGGACCATAATTAGCACAATGATGATATTGTTTTATACTTCCAAGCTTTTCTACTTAAGAAGTGACATCAAAAGTGTTGTTTTAGTGCTATATCACACTTACGGATGATAGAATTGATAAACATAAAGTAGATATGAAAAATAGCTTCCAAATGAGCCATTAAACGTCACTCTAAAAGAACTGGTAGCCCACTAGCCCCAGCTTTTCCACTTGCGACGTGGCACCATAAGTGACGTTTTTAGTGCCATTTGGAACTTGCTGATGGTAGAATTTATAGGAAGGACGTATAAAGGGGCGTGATTTGTTATGGAGCAGTGGGGGGGGGCAACTGTTTCCCCAGACCAAAATTTGCCCCCCCCCCCGACCTTCTTTTGCCCCCCAGCAGAAACTTCGTTTCTGCAAAAAATCTTGTCAAAACTAAGATAAGCCTGCATAATTCAAGTATCCAGAGAAACAGGTCAGTTTTCTTTAGTATATCTTTGCCTCTATGGTAATAAATGGTTTATTTTTCAGTTTTCACTATTATTTTCGGTTGATTTGAGAAATTTGGCTCCAACTTTGCCCCCCCCCCCAGGATTTTGACGAAATCATACCACTGGAAGTAGATATGAGTTTATATCTTTGGTACAATTTTCATTTTCATTTGACGCCATTTTCGAGGGGTTTCAGGCTTTTTTGTGAAATCACCATAAATTTTTTTCGCAATAAACTTTTACTTTTAAGACAAATCGAAAGAATAGTTACCATAGTTACCAAACAATGTTACATGGCAATTTTTTTCACTAGATAGTTTTTTTCAAAACGCGTTTTTTAACTTTTGGTTTCTATGGGCTGTGGTTCGTTCTTTACTAGGTTGCAGCTACCGCTGCAACCATGATACATAATTCAAACAAAGTGGCTGCTTTTGCTGCTGGTGGAATCATTTTCACAATCTTTAAGAAAGCAAATTCATTACTGAAATAACAGGACAGTAAGAATAAAATCTGATTGTGTGAATTGGCAAAGTGAAAAATTTCCATATAGGCCTATATCTTATAAAGCTGGACAAATTGAGAATCGAATTTTTTATTCAAAAAGGCCTCTGTGTACATTTATGCAAAAAAATATTGCAAAAAAAATGTTATTTTTTTCTTATGTCCTTTTTAGATTCAAGCCCGGGCTGGATTTGGTTAGCCTTTGTGAAAGCAGATGCAAATGTAAAAGTTAGTTGGGAGGGAGCAATACATTTCTAGTGTGGTTAAGGTAACAGGGAATAAAAAAAAAACAGTATAGGAGAAATAGAGAAAATTATGGAATTTGTGCAAATCGTGAAGAGGCAGACCCCGATACAGTAATAATGTGAAAAATAAGTATTCTATTTTTGTTGACTCTTTTCGCAGTTGTGCATGACCTTAAACCACAAAATTGAACCCAGAAAACTCCTGCAAGTCGCTGCGATCACGGGGCACAAAGTTTGCAGTCTCCATCCATAGTTCTAGTCCATAACCTTTGACTGGAATTTAATTTATGTAATAATTTGTCTGCAAAACTGTTTTGAAAGTGACTGTCCGACCATTATATTTCTTTCTTTATCCTGCTGAGGAAATCCAAATCATGAGTATGCAATGAAAAATTGAAAAAAAACCGACAGTAATAAAACCAAGGTACTTTTCAATTACCTGGTACCCACACTAGAAGTCAAGTTTGGTTAATGCGTTAATGAAATAAAACAAAATATGATGACAATATAATAGTTTAGAAACCAATTTGGGCTATATATTTGCACATTAGGGGGTGGGGGTTAAGAATAGCATTTATTAAATACGTAACCTAACCTAGGTACCTTCCCCTCTCCCCTAAAGCCCAAAAGCCAATAGTTTAAATATTGTAAACGCAATGACAAACCATGGTTTGCGATCCAATTCTCTATTGAAAGATACCCGTTTAACTAGTTTCCTTTAGCATCTTCCCTAAGCATTATATCGCGTGGGTACCAGGTAATTGAGAAGTACCGAACCAAGGGGTTGCCAACCCTCCAGCACCTGGTGCAAAATTCAAGCACCACCCTTACACAACGACATGCTCCCCCATTCCACGCTGAGTTCAAACATACCTGTCCAGATTTGGCCATGCCGTATCACATTTTCACCACATTCTGTCACGCCACACCAAGTTCAATCACCTTAAGCTACTTTCCATCCCAAATCTCCGTCACGGGGTACCCTATGTTTGCTAAGTAAACCTTCTCAAAGTCAAAGTTGCGACATAATCAAAATTTAACTACAAGCATTCTTACTAATTAAATACTAATTAAATACAATGCCGAATAATAGGAAAAAGGAGAAGTAAATTAGTTACCCAAGGTCATTAAAAGCTCAAGCTAATTACAGGCAAAAGGCTTAGCAATATAACCAAAAATAAAATTAGATGTAGCAGAAGGAACAAAGAGAGTCACGAACATTGAATGTAAAGGGGGTCTAAAAAAGAATGCCGGATTTGAATCTCCTACAAATCAAATTTAGCATACAATTACGCCACATTTACGGAATTACGCCCCAAACATTAACCTGGAAAAGAAAAGCACATTATCAAAATATAACCCGAGTGATAACAAGGCATGAAAAAACAATGTTGCCAACAACAACAAATAAAAATAAAAGGTTTTTATGACCCAGCATCCTTTTTGAGACACCATTTAGTACTAAAAACCAGTTCAAAAAGAAACTCCCATGCTGAAAAAACTACCTAAGTTCGGGCGGAATTTCACAGCAAATCATTTCAAATTCCACATTCAAACAGCTAACCCAACAAAGCTAAAATCATAAATTTTTTCGCTAAGATTCCGTTAAACCATGGGTATTGCAGTAGAAAAAACTCAAATATTATAACAGAAAAAAAAATCTTCAAAACTCGAGCAAAAGTGACATGATGGCCTGGCGAGGGCCAAGAGCCATCGGAGACAGCGGGACTTGTGACCCAAGTAACAAAGAGGCGCTCGGATTTTCGTCTCAAAATCATGGACTGAAAAAGATAAAAAATGACACGTCAAAACTATATTGAAAAAGAGGACCGGAAGCTTGAGCATAACGAGAGCTAATGTGCGAGGTCAAAGGCTCGAGCTGCTGAGAGGAGAAAGCAAAGTGACTGGAGGAGGGCAGCGAAAAGCCCACGAAGTGGGCTCACTCGAACGAACGAGGGTATGCTATGCAAGAACCGAAAGCCCGAGCTGCTGAGCAGAGGGAGGCTACAAAAAACGCACCAAGCAGACTTTTCGCTTGCCAAGAGCTGCCAAAATGGACTCTTGACTACTTATAAAATTAAACACTTTGAATAAACAATTAAACCATTCAACCTAGAAACTTAAAATATCAAAGAACTGACATACAGACTAACAGAACGGGGAAACGGTATTCAAGTCCTAAATACTGTCAATGAAAAAATAAGATTCAGAACTTTCGCTGTGGCTGGAATCGATTTGGGGGTGGTGGGATTCGGACTCAAATCATTGGACAATGACCAAGCTGTAAGCGATTCAATCCTACAATTTTGAAGTCAGAGAATCTAAGCTGCCGTGCGAAAAGCAGCTTCCGAGATCACGGAGAGGGTTTTCTGATAGCCAAATACCGGATCTTTGGACAGCGTTCTATAGATGTATTAAGTTCGCGCTTTTTAGGGTTGTGACGAGTCAACTTTTATACCCTTCACCAGATTTTTTTTCGGAGCTAGTGCTTATATACTACACGTATATAAACACCTAAGATAACCAGATTAAGATATATAACTTTGACTACTGTAGATAGAACAACGATGATATATTTGCACATTAATGAAATAAGAACTACAAGTTATTGGTCAGACCGGTTCAGATGACAAATAGCTCCCATATTTAGTTCTTTTTTTTGTACTTAATCATGTTTTGTGTTTGAAGCCAGTGCCTTGTCTTTTCAGTAAAGTTGTATAATTATACATTATTTGATTTATTATTTATTATTACGACAACGCAGAAAGCTTTCGCTTATCGTGCAAGCGAATGGTCTTCTGATTATGCTACTTGTTGAGAGGTTCTGGCCACCCAGCCAGTCATTAGCTTATACAAACTATGATGATTACGTTTAGCTGTATATGTCAACAAGACCATGGGGGGCCTTAAAATAAGGATATGGCTAAATTCAAATTCATGCAAATTGGGATATGTATCTTAGAATTATCCATTTAGACCTGTCAATTTTGCCAGTTTTTCCTGTCTCTTCTAATTCAAATTTGATCGAGTATATAATACAAGCAAAAACCAGAACATAAGCCTTTTGTTGTAAAAACTGTGTTTTAAATTAAACATTCCTTTTTGTGATGTTTACCTGGTAAAGGCCTGTGAGCAGCAAGCTGTGACATTTTTGTGGTGGTGGGAGGGTGGCGGGAGTGAATAAAAGGTAAAACTTAGCAAATTATACGGTGAATATAAGAACCTAAGGGTCCCATTTATTTGGGGGGGGGCTAAGACAGCCATTCATACGTTTCTGTCCTATCTAACCTTGCTGTTTGTAAATACACTCACACATCTGTCGTTCTTTTTTTTCTTCACATTTTTTTTTCTTTTTTTTTATTTACATTTTTGTTGACATTTTTTTTCTTCACATGTTTGTTTTTTTTTGTTCTTTTTTATGCACAAGGTGATCCAGACATTCAGTTCATGTGATTCAGTTCAGTTCATTTTATTTAACATCAAAATACATTTAACAAATATGCCAATACCTGCCCCAAGAAAGATACCAAAAAGCACTTGCGACTGGGCGGGTACATACAACTCATTTACTAGTTAATGATTAGGCTAACTATAAAAAAAAAAAAAAAAAAAAAAAAAAAAAAAAAAGGATCCCTTCTCAAGAAACATTGGAGTCAGAGTGTCCTGTTTCACTTTATAAATATTTTTTTTTGACGGTATATTTTCAAAATCAGTTCTTGCGTTTAGAATGTTATTGTTAGCTAAACAGAAGAGGTAAATATTAAGTTAATGTATTTTATTTATTGTATTACGGATAAGATACGAACACAAGTTTTTTACTCCTAGGTTTAAGGGGACGGCGGCACATTTCCTTCAAGACTGCAAGCAAAAAAGTGCATCATGTGTTACCGATGTTGTACTCATCTGTTATTTTAGAAGGGGGGGGGGCAGTAAAGATATAAAAATGTATCAAAGTTTGTTTACATGCATATTTGTTACGTTCTCAAAAGTCAGACAATAATTTCGAAGGAGGGGGGGATCAAACCCGTAATTCCCACCCCAGATACGGCCATGCTAGCAAGACCAGAAATATCGATGGTACATAATTTTAAAGCAAGCTATTTCTTAATGCACATTCTACCTTCAGACCCATACCCTCCTCTGCAAATTGCTATTATTTCCAAGTAGTTTCATACTATTGGACAGGCCTATAGGTCTATTTATTTCTTGTATACTTTGCTTGGCTTTTGTGGGGCGGGGGTCAAAATTATGCCCCCTATCCCATCAAAACAAAAGTTCCGGGCTCAGACCAAATCAAATTTATGCACACGAGACGAAACCTTGTAGTTTTGTGCAACTAGTTCCTCGTTCTCCGCCAGTCAAAGAATATCTCGAGAGCATACTTTTTTTCATCCCGTGTGGCAGAGGTCTGCTATTCCGTGCCTCTTTGTACCACGTATTCAAAAATTCGTGCTAGGCGTGGCACATTTCTAGAACGAGCGGCACACGTCACTTGGTGTATATGATTTTTATAAGTGGACCATCCCTCGGCTTTCTTAGACGTTTGGATTTTCTAAGCTGACTTTTAAACTGCCTAGCCCCTGACCGTATCAACTTGATCTACGGCTTAAAATCAGCCTGTCAAAAACGCGTCATCAGCATTACTTCATTAAAATTAAAATATGTCAAATCTTGTCACTAGAGCCGTCAGGGTTTCTTCACAAGCTTAAATCCATCACTAGCATATACTTTATTTTATAATTCTACACATAAGCCGCCAAGGTTTACTGAATATAACGCTAATGAGAGCTCTGGTCTCATCTCATATTTAAAGCAAAGAGGTTATCATCTAATGTCATACCTCATTTGTAAGATGTCATTGTTGCTGCATCCTCCCAGCAAGCGACGTCAAACCACTATTAATAATAAAGCAAAAAAAGCCACCATGCATATTTGAAGCAATTGTGTACATTTACTCTTTGCTCAATATGCAGGATATGCAAACAAGGCTGTCATGTCATATATAAGCTGTACTATCGCATCTTTTACCCAAAAAAGAGAATCGATAGCAGTAAAATCAAGGGAGGGCTCGGTGGTTTGATCCCCCCCCCCCCCAAAAAAAAAAAATATATGCTCAATATGCAGGATATGTAAACAAGGCTGTCATGTCATATATAGGCTGCACTATCGCATCTTTTATATAAAAAAAGAGAATCAATAGCAGTACAATGAAGGGAGGGCTAGGCGGTTTGAACCCCCCCCCCCCAAAAAAAAAAAATATATGCTCAATATGCAGGATATGTAAACAAGGCTGTCATGTCATATATAGGCTGCACTATCGCATCTTTTACCCAAAAAAGAGAATCAATAGCAGTACAACCAAGGGAGGGCTAGGCGGTTTGAACCCCCCCCCCCCCAAAAAAAAAAATATATTGTCCAACTCGTAAAAACGTGACCTCAAGATATGAACCCCGGTATAAGATATGAACTCATTTTCCATGGCGGAAAATGAGGGACTTCTTGCAGAAAACTACAGGGTTTCATCTCGTGTGCATAAATTTGATTCAGTGTGAGCCCAGTATTTTTGTTTTGATGGTATAGGGGGCATAACTTTGACCCCCACCCCACAAAAGCTAGGCAAATTATACGAAAAATAAATGAAACAATAGGCCAACTGAAACTATTGGGAAATTATAGCAATTTGTGGAGGAGGCTATGGATCTGACGGTAGATTGTGTGCATCTACTCTTTGCTCAATATGCAGGATATGCAAAGCGAGGCTGTCATTTCATATATAGGCTACATTATCACATCTTTTACCCAAGAAAAGAAAATCAATAGCAGTACAATCAAGGGGTTAGGCGATTTGACCCCCCCCCCACCTCCGCAAAAATATTGTCCGACTCGTAAAAACGTAACAAAAATGCATACAAATAAATTTTTGATGTGTTTTTTTTACATCTACACCACCCTACCGAAAAATAATAAGGACCCCCAAACAAAATCCTGCTTAAGGCCCTGAGTACAGCTATATAAAAGCAGAAAATGCCCTTTTTTGATAAGGATAGAAAAGAAGTAGAGGCCAGATTCTGTAAAATTTTGCCGTTATGCGAGTCACGCTATATTTCTAAATTACGGTTTCGTGTTTAGCAAAGCGTTTAGTAAAAATAACAACAAAACGGCTGTCATCTTTCTTTCGAAGACGATACAAAAGCAGAAAGAGCAGTTCTCTATAGAGTATTGGTTGCAATTACGGCCTTTGAAAGGAAGTTTTGAAATTACGCTTATGATGACACAGTGGATTGATCTCTGCTTGCCAAAACGCGGTCCAGGGTTCAAATCCAGGTTCAATCCAGCCTTAATACAGACTAGCATACTCTTGAAATAACAATCACGAATTCAAAATTTTAAAATCTAGCGCAATCCTCGGTTAGTGGAGAAATTTGACCGCCAATTTTTGTAATAATATGACACCTGTTCCATTGTTCTATTTTGAGTTTTTTTTTCTCTTTTTCAAAGAAAATTAAGCTCCAAAAAACGAAGTAATCGAAGAAAAATCAAAACATCACAAGATTTGATTACTTTCTATATTCAAGTGCCCAAAAGTCTTCACAATTTCAAACCTTGTGCTACAATAAGCTCAAGAATTTTGGAACTACCATAGAATTATTTTGTAATTTTTATATATTATGGGCAACGGCATCATGCTCGAAACGGAAGAAAATTACATATCTTTGTAAAAGTTCTTATTTTGGTAAAAGCTTTTTATTTAAAGATTCAAATAAGAAAAATCTGCAAAACAAATGTTTGGCTCAACTTAAAATTTTTGAAAATATTTACCAGAGCTGTATAACCCTCCCATATATTCTAGAATTTTTTCACAGTAGTATCTTTCTTGTTATTTCTTCCTTTGAATTTTTCTTCATATTACTCATAAATATTTTTTTACATGGTTTTTAAGCTAACCGAAAATTTAAAAACACGTTAAGGCACGCCATTTGAAGCTAAATCAAGACTGGTAACTACTATTTTGATTAATCTTAATGGTAAAAGATTGTTCCAAAACAAATTTATGGAAATTTCAAAAAGAAACCTGAAACTTCACAAAATAATGTATTACTGAAATGCTAAGAGCACCATTAAAATCTTCATAGCTAAAAACTTCGTATAGCAGGGTTTTCTAAATTATTCCGTATACGAAAGGGGATGCCCCCTCCTCAACACCTCGCTCTTTACGCTAGAGTTTTTTAGTACTTTAAAAAAGGTTCAGGTTCTAATTACACGACCCTTGTGTTTCAGGAATCGTTCTTAAAAAAATGAGACAAAAGATCGAACTTTAGCATAAAGAGAGGGGTGTTTAGGAGGGGACAACCCATTTCATATAGGGAATAATTTCTGTTCGTTTCAAATTTTAATGTCGCTCCTTACTTTCGGTTGAAAAAACTTGTTTTTATTTATTTAATAGGAGAATCATAGTCCCCCATCGTGAGCAAGAAGGAAGATCATTTTTGGTACTTTGCATTATATGGTACACACGAAGGCTTAGAAAGAAATTTGGGCTATATATTTGCACATTAGAGGGGTGGGGGGGGGGGGTAAAGCAGAGCATATATTAAATACGTAACCTGGCCTAACCTAGGTACCTTCCCCCCCTAAACCCCCCAAAACAACAGTTTAAATATTATAAACGCAATAACAAATCACGCTTTGCATTCCATTTATCTAGCAAATACCCTTTTTTTTCTGGTTTCCTATCTGGTTTCCTTGTACAGTCTATAGCAGTTTTTACCATATAATGCAATAGTACCTCATTTTTTCGCATGGGAAGCAATGATGTATCTCCTGTTTTTATTCGTTTCAAATTTTAATGTCGCTCCTTACTTTCGGTTGAAAAAATTGTTTTTTTTTTATTTAATAGCAGAATTATAGTCCCCCATCGTGAGCAATAAGTAAAATCATTTTTGGCATTTATGCATTATATGGTACGCACGGAAGAAGTCAAGTCTGGTTAATGCTAATGAAATAAAATAGGATGAATATATAATAGTTCAGAAAGAAATTTGGGCTATATATTTGCATATTAGGGGGGGGGGGGTAAAGCATAAAATATATTAAATACGTAAAATAACCTAACCTACGTACCTCCCCCCCCTAAACCCCAAAAAATTACAGTTTAAATATTGTAAACGCAATAACAAATCACGCTTTGCATTCCATTTATCTAGCAAATACCCGTTTTACTGGTTTCCTGTTTGGTTTCCTTGTAAAGTTTATAGTGGTGTTTACCATATAATCCACAAGTAGGCTACCTAGTTTTTTTGCATGGGAAGCAATGACGCATCTCCTTTTTTTATTCGTTTGAAGTTTTAATGTCGCTCCTTACTTTCGGTTGAAAAACTTGTTTTTTCATTTAATAACAGAATTATAGTCCTCCATCGTGAGCAATAAGGAAAATCATTTTTGGCACTTATGCATTATGTGGTACACACGGAAGAAGTCAAGTCTGGATAATGCTAATGAAATAAAATAGGATGAATATATAATAGTTCAGAAAGATATTTGGGCTATACATTTTCACGTTAGGGGGTGGGAGTAAAGCATAACATATATTAAATACGTAACCTAACATAACCTAGGTACCCCCTAAACCCCAAAAATCAACAGTTTAAATATTGTAAACGCAATAAAAAATCACGCTTTGCATTCCATTTATCTAGCAAATACTAGTTTTTCTGGTTTCCTGTCTGGTTTCCTTGTATAGTCTATAGCGGTGTTTACCATATAATGCACAATTATCTCATTTTTTCGCATGGGAAGCAATGATGTATCTCCTTTTTTATTCGCTTTGCTCTTCTTTTATTTGAAGAGCATACCAATTTCCTTTCAAGTGCTAACTTGAAAGGAAATTGGTATATCTAGTGCCTTATGTAAATATCCTTTTAAAGAAGTATATAAAATACAGAACAAGTTTTCTTAATACGACGGCGCAACATATCTTGAAATCAGAGCACCGCATTGGTGGGTGGCAGCATACTGATTAAATCTATGATTAATTGATGTCGAATGAAAAGTCTATCGCTCATTCTTAACAATTGCTATTACTGCAAGGCTACTTAATCTACACTGATGACAGAGTACATATTTATATTTACCATGTCCGAATATATCAAAGACCTGAGTAATTGTTTCTCTTCTGTTCAATCCGTAATTATTGTATCAAATCTAAAACATTTCCATTTTAGGAAAATGACTCTATTCAAACTTACTAAATAGTTCACAAACTTGGTTTGGGAGAAGTTAGATTGGTTGATATCAGTGGAATTGATCAAGATGCAGCTATAAATTATGAGCGATAATGATTATATGATAATGATGATATGATGAAAACTGAGAATAAATGAAACCCAAAAGAAATAATCAAACCAGAAATTAAATAAATAATCACAACAGACTTTGACGCTCCCATTTTATCCAAAACCGTCCGTTCAAAATTTTGAGACAGCCATTTTGTTCAGCATAGTTAAAAAGTCTCAATACTATGCCTTTGGAGACAATAAATAATCACAACAGACTATTGGTTGATATCACTGGAATTGATCGAGATGCAGCTATAAATTATGAGCGATAATGATTATATGATAATGATGATATGATGAAAACTGAGAATAAATGAAACCCAAAAAAAACAGAAATTAAATAAATAATCACAACAGACAAACGTACAAAACGTACTAATATAAATGAATAAGTAAATCTCAAAACGAGTGAAACTGGAATCAGTTGACAGCACCATTTAAATTCACTCAGCACATTTCATTTTTTTGTGTTTTAGACTTGCTGCTTTGAATGGTTTAAAAAAAAAAAAAAAACACATCTTAATAGATAATAATTCGAAGTTTTTGTTTGAGGGTTTTCTGATATTCTGAATGTGATTGTGTTATTTTCCCAAGATGACTTCACTTTTGAAGGTGTCTTCCCACTTCTTTTAAAATTAGGCAAATTTTTCAGCCTCATTTCTTATTTCTTGGCAAAATGGAATCGATGTTGTTATAGAAAAATAGTTCAAAATAAGATGACGTTCATGATGCTATAAACTATGAACATATAATGATATGATGAGAATGATATCGTTCTAAACTATGAACCGATAATGATAATGATCATATGAACGATCATGGCTGAAAAATTTCCGTAGGAACGTAGCATAACTAGTACCATTATGTAAAAGCAAAGTACAAAAGGTAAGGATTTTCCGTGTCCTTAAATTGTGATTCACCCCCCCCCCCTCTTCCAAGCAAAATTTAGTGCACGTAACTGGGTAAAGTCTATATTTCTTGTCCGCAGTGCTCTAAAGAATATTATTATCAGTAAATAGTTTTTCACTGGAAAAAAGGAAATAGCTTTACCAGTGGAAAGGTCTTTAGGGCTTATTAAACGCACAAAAGATTTTCTATATTTTGATTATATAGTGGGTAAAGAAAAATAACGTTGTTCAAAAATAGCCCTCCCCCCTTAAAATATTCTTCAGGCTCATTATTTGTTAATCAAAATTGGAACTACACCCCAACTAGAATTGTGATCATGCCACCAAAAAAGGAGATTATCTTAAAATCAAGCTCCTGTCCTTTTGCGTAGATTCAATAATCACAACACCAATTTTAAAATGCTGTTATGAAGCAGTTCCCTCTTGACTCTTGACAGTCCAATAGACTGAGGGAGGCATACCGGAGTGCCCCCATAGTAGGATAAGCGCGAGATCCTCACCCAGCAACATCAACTCCTCACAAAACACATTATAGGATACAAACTGGAAGTAAGAAATTGACTTTATGGCTTTTTATTTTACTCAAATGATATTTTCAAGGTGGGCCGACTAGAGGTCAATACTTCTCTTGGTTCTTGTCGGTTATATAATAAACACTCGAGAATTTCGATCGCAAAAGATGCGGATTTTTTCGTATTTTCTTTCAGCTTAGCGTGAGACAAGGCAAAGAGAAGTGACAGAATAGATGGAAAATATATAATTTGGGCTACATATTTGCACATAAGGGTGTTGGCGTAAAGTTTTTGGGCAGTATGAAGTTAGAAAACAATTCTTACTACATTATATACAAAATAATTGTACCTAGCAAATTAGGCTTGTAGACCCGCTATAATTTACCCCCACCCCGCCTAATGTGTAAATATATAGCCCAAATTTGTTTCTAAAGTATCATATTTTTATCTTACTTTGGTATATTTCATTAGGATTGAGCTTCAGAGAAATATATTAGAAGACTATTAGGTAGGGGGTATATCATACAAGTACCGATTGAGAATACTAAATTTTTAAGGCGGATCAAAAACTTATGACACTTGTCTGCTCAGCTATGGTAGGCGTTTTTAATACTGGTAGTAGCTATACCACCGGAATTTGGGTATACTACTCTTCTAATCAACTGTACTTTTACCATACTACCCTACTGCTCTATTAGAGTTCTGCTACTCTTCTCTCCAGCGTTATCCTTCTTTTGGCGAAAAAAATGGACGCCAAGCCAAAAAAATACAAGGCTTGTAAAAGCTAGCTGGGAAGATTAAATGGCTAGTCAAGATAGTTGCTTAAGGACGTCCGATTCCATAAATGTTGTTTTGCGAGTCTCAGTATTGGCTGACAGTCTTAAAGACAAAGGGACAATTAGAAAATTTTCATAGAACCACAAAGAGCTTCCGAAGCAATTTTGGTAAAAATCGACGACGTTGTCGGGCAAAACGATGTCTATTTAATATATATAGAAGAGAAATAATATGCATCCTGTGTCGGTAAAGAGCAAACAGTTCATGGTAGCGAACTGTAAGTAAGGAGCGATGCGGTTCAATAGTAACCGAAACTATAAGAGACAGAGTATTGATAACAAT
Source organism: Artemia sp. Qi Xiang Cuo (assembly GCF_049724085.1). Taxonomy (NCBI): domain Eukaryota; kingdom Metazoa; phylum Arthropoda; class Branchiopoda; order Anostraca; family Artemiidae; genus Artemia; species Artemia sp. Qi Xiang Cuo. The sequence continues at coordinate 65,252,204 of NC_142799.1, read as the reverse complement.
AGATACATAAAAAGAATCGAATTTGAATGTTTATTCAAAATATGTAAAATTCATCAAATTTAATGTTATCCATCAAAAGTTAAGAGTCTGAGAAAATTTGCCCAATTTTTGAAAAAGAGGGGAAACACCCCAAAACATCAAGTGATCTGAACGAAAATCATATTATCAGATTCAGCATACCAGATAATTTTACTGTAGAGGTTTCGCGCTCCTGTGTACAAAAACGTGGAATTCGACATTTTATGCCACACGAAAGATCACGGATGTGTGTTTATTTGTTTGTTTGTCTTTTTCCCCCAGGGGGGATTGTATCGAATCAGTCATCGCAGAAGATCGGGAGAGGGCTCGATTGATCAAAAATCAAAAGTTCTAGCGCCCTTTTTAAGTAACCAAAAATATTGGAGGGCAGGTAGCACCCATCCCATGCTCATTTTTCCCCCAAAGTCACCCGATCAAAATGTTGAGATAGCTATTTTTTCAGCATAACCGAAAAAACTAATAACTATGTCTTTGAGGATGAATTAACTCCAATAGTCCCCAGGACAAGGGCTGCAAGCTATAAAATTTGCCCATTGTTTACATATAGCATTGGTTATTGGGAAGTATAAAAGTTTATACTCGGTGAGATAGGGTGATCATTTATAGTACCGAACGGCCTTAACAAAGATATTTTGAATCCAAGTCACGCAATACAAGCAAATTTAAACGCGGGTCTACAGCACACAAATCTATATCACTTTTAATTATCAGATTGCAACATAATGGCCTATACTGTCTGCGTTCATAGGACTTTTTTCCTAGATTTCTTAAAAGTATTTTTTTTTTTATTGGAGTAAGAACAAATGGTTACGTAATACAAGCAATCAAAATTCCGTAAACTAAGAGAAACCCAAAACAACGTAACTATCCTCATGTAAAGACTCCTCGTGTAAAGAGGATCCAGAAGAGGAGCACAACTCATGGGAGGGAACCGTTAAAACAGTAAGAGAAATGAGCAACAACAATCAAATCAGCAACAGTAATCACCAACAGTAAAACAAACAAGCAAATCATTTTAATGAATTCTGAAAGAGATAGTAACAAGTAAAAATACTTTTTTTCAAAAATAATAATAATGATAATATAAATAAGGAAAAGGACACGAATTAGTCAAAATGTAGATTTCGGCAAGTGCTTCCTTTACTTGGACTGAGTACCGTTAGGAAACATCTATGTTGTACACATATGATTTGTATATTTATAGCTTCATTCAAATCAAAAGATCATGGAGGGGATAAAGAATGAAGATTAAGGAGAAGAAGAAGCATGTGCAGCTGTTTTGGCGTCAGGCAACTTTATGCTGCAGAGAGGTCTTTGTAGTAGCAGTAGTATACGCATCAGCAAGTAAAAATTCCGTTGACAATTGTGTGATGAATACCGTTATTGTAATGTATTGACCATTATACATTATTTGGAACCTCTTTTACAGTTTCCCTACACTGAAAACCTCTTATTCCATGTGGCTGAAGATCCGGCTCGGCAACGGTAATTCCAAAAACGTTACATAATGCGTTATGTGAACTTGGATTCGGGAACCATTACGTGAGTAATTTGGAAACAAAAAGAAATGACCGAAAGACTTGAGTCTAGTGATGGAACCCCTTCTACACGCCTATTTCACCTGTAATAGGCTGAAAATTATTATCGAAAAATCACAAGAGTTGAAAATCTTGCAGCTCTATAGCTCCTTTTAAGAAAGGTTCTACAGGGGTATGTTTTATGTGTATAGAATAGAATTTATTGACACAAAAGCCCAAAGGGCCGTGGTCACAAAAACAAAGACACTTTCATACAAACTTAAATTGGTACAAAAGTATAATCTAGGCTAGTCGACTATCACCCTCATCCCTAATCTACAAAAAACCTTTTTCTATATTCTATACCCATCGTCAGTAACATTCCGAGCCTCTTTATACCTCCCATATCTTTCCTTGCTAATAAATTTATTATCTCATCTCTCTCCCAAACCTCAACCCCAAACAATTATAAATCTATTACGCAATTAAATAATTGCAATTGTTTATTTAATGTCAATAATTCTAAAAATCAACTGCAATAAGCTTGTTGAACGCAGGACATAATATAAAAACATAGGAATCATAATTTAATCCTGCATTATTCTAGACGGGCAGAGGGGTTCCACTCAGATCTAGTTTCGTCCTTATCTCCACCAGCGGAGAGGCACAGTTATAACGTTTTTTTTCTAAAATGACCAGAAGAGTACCTTGACTTTGCCATCCATTGACAAAAGGCGATGAGCTGTCGTAGGAATTAATTCCTGGTCCAGATCCAGTTCCTGATCTGGAACTGGTAAAATTCCTGATCCAGTTCTGTGGTTTAAACCGTCTCATCTTATCCTGTTTAGTTTTCAAACTATTTCAGAGGTTCGTAATTTTTATGTTGTGTATTCTGCCTCCTTTCCCCCTCCTCCCTAGAAATAATTAAGAAATGCAGCTCTCGTTATCAAAACTATTTGTGCTACATCTTGGGTGCCTTAAGAAAAATATTCATTTTTACAGACAAATGGCTCTTAATAAGAGTCTACAAACCCAAAACGTTTTTGAAACTATTTGAAGCTTGGAAAACAGATGCAAAGAACTGTTCTTCCGATAAGAATTTCAGGGAATTCTTAAATTGTAAATTATACCATAGAATACAAGTGTAAACTTATCATTGTTTGCATTTTTTTTAATTTCAGTTTTTTTGCTCTCCCATAACATTTAAACTGTATAACATAACGGTGTCTGACTTAACAACTTATAGTCGTTGTGGCTGCTGCATCTTGGGTGTCTAAAGACATTCCCTGTACAAAGAAATAGTTGTTAATAACCATCAACCCCATAGCACAGTGGATTGATGCTCCACGCGGTAGTGCAAGGCCCAGGGTTCAATTTCAGCTACCGCAAGATCGCACGACACGCTTGCAACAAACAAGTCTATCAACTGAAACGTCAATTCAAAGCCATGTGTGCGATCAATGGCTCTGGAGGATCCTTATCTTACTTAAAACCCAAAATGTTTTTTTTCTGTTATCATGCTCTCCTGCCACTTTTATGATCTGCAACACTGATTAAAAGTGATACCATAATATATTTCGCGTAATGCTATAACGCTTTTTGACCTACCAGAGCTTTAATGTCACAGCAGAAATATTTTACTGTATGGAAAATTCTGATCCACTCCATTAAAGATTTTTTAAACACATCAGTCGCACACCTTCCGTCATGCCTTCGCGCGTGCGCAATGACAGATTTTTAGCGCATTGCGATGGGATTATAGGATACCTGTTGAAGCTGTTGCTGTGACGCTTTGGGGAATCACCCAAGTCGCCCGCTGGGATGTGTCCCATTTCTGGGCGAAATTTTCCATACTGTATGGTATTTATGCTGTGATTAATGTAAACAAGAGAATGCAATAACTCCAGAAAACACAGCAATTGCTTATAGACAGGCACTTGGAATGAAAAACAAAATCTAACTTACAATTCCGTAACGCCTTCTGGTAGGAAAGCCGGGATTCTGGTGAGACCACGATCCCGACAGTCCACAACACCCTCATTACATCGACAACCAGAAGGGCACATTTGATCAGGCCCGCATTCGTCAAGTGGTCTTTCATTTGGGTCTAAAAAGAAAACATTTATTTGCAAGACAAACAGCTATGTTAGCTCATAACTTGAACGGCAATTGAGGCACGCCCAAAAAAAACTGCTTATTTGGGAGCATCTATTATGATTTGTGCCCCCAAAATTTTTCATAGCCTAGGATATTTCAAAAGCTACGAGTAAAACGTGTGACCGAAAACTCAGAACTGACATATTTTCATTAAAAGAAATTCTAGGACACCTGTTGTCTGATTATCTAGGAATTTATTCAAGATTAAACCAAGGGATCGTGCACTTTCAAATATCGTTCACACCATATCGCGCACGCCAAGCTTGGTGAAATTGTGCTACGGACAGTTCAAAGTGCTGAAGCACGAAAGAAGTGTGCTTCAGCGTGGCGCGGAGTGTCCCACGCACGGATATAAGTGGCATCCAAGGATGTATCCCAGGTGACGGAGAGTCGTCAACCCCCGGACTAACTATTAACTCATTTATTCCATACAAACATGTTTTGCATTTTGCTCTTTTTTTAATGCTTAATGTTGCCTAATGTTTTATTCTAAAAACTTACGCTTTTCATAAAACTCTATTTTCAAAGACGCCACTTTCAACAAATGTGTGATAAATTCCACCAACAAAAATCTTGGGACATATACAAATGTTACTATATATTATTATAGTTACTCTGTTTTTTGTTTTTTTTTGCATTTTATAAAAATGTGTTCCCTCGCCACCCCACGAAAAAAATCATGGTGGAAAATATTTATGAAGCACTTAGATTTTCACGGCGTAAATAATTACAGGGGTTGTTCACATTAAAAGAAGCTTGTAATATCTGTAAAAATTCAAGTGACGTCGCTAGTAATTCCAAAATATCTTTGAAATATCTTTTAATGATATTACTAAACCTCTAATATCTTTTCCAAGCAATCCCAAAACTCTGTTTGATTATTGCAAGTTTTTTTTTCTTCTTCGAAGTAAACGCTATCCTTTCTTGTATCAAGAAAATGACAGACCCAAACGATCATCAGATATTTTTATGCCTATAATTTAACATTGATCAAAATTGAAAGAAAGTTAGACATATTCGATACTCCATTATCCAGATATCCAATTTAGCATACCCTATTATTTGCATACTAGGAAAATGCCAATTGAATGTTATGAATTTTTTTTTTACCGTTGCTTGAGTTATCTTTTGGTCGTATCTTGATTTATGTATAAACGTATTGATCTTGCTATGCATGTCATGTAAAACATATAGGCTAAGTACGCACAAGAAATACAAATTCATACTGGGAATAATAGCGTCAATTCACGGATATGCAGGGGGGGGGGGGTACTTTTTTTCAGAGCATATTCTAAAAAAAAAGCACTTTTCAATGGAAGTACTCCTAAAATAGCATTTTCAAAATCGAGGGGGAGGGCAAAAGTATCTAGGGAGAAAATTCCTCCTCCACATATTGGCAACCCTGACTGGGAGCACTGACTTTCAGTTTCAGAGGAATAAAAACAAGAAAATTTTGACAAAAATCACTCTCCAATAAATTCTTGTTCCTACATTAAACTTCATGAAAATTTAAATCAATTTTTTTTTTTTTTTTTTTTTTTTTTTTTTTTTTTTTGACCAACAACATTTTAATCTAAGTATCTAACTACAACCTAATTAATCCAGGTAAAATCAAAAAAATTGTCACAAATTAGTATGTAAATTAAAAAAAATGGTTAGGCATAGGCCTACAACAAATTATTATGCCCCCCCAACTAAAATTTTGTTTATTCCAAAATATTGTCAAAACTAAGACGAACCTGCATAATTAAATCTTCTAGAGACACGGGTCAGTTTTTTTTAGTATATATTTGCCTTTTTGGTAGTATATGGCTCATTTTTCATTTTTTACTGTCATGTGCGAATTACAAGTAAATTTGGTTAAAGTAGCCTAAATCACAGCACTTCTGTATTTTTGTCGGACTAATATTACAGAAAAACTAACTTCGCAAACTTATTAGTAATGATTACAGATTGAACACACTGACAAATCATTTTCACAGAGTTCACCTACCCCCCTCCCCCCAAAAAAAATACTTGTGTACACGCCTGTTCCAACAAAAGCTTTATCTATCATGTTTTGGTGGGGTGGGGGTGGTGGTGGTACTAAACAATTTTTTGTTATGAAGATTACCAAAAAAAAAAAAAAAAACAGCGAGAACAAGGGGTTAACATTCCATGAACTTTATCAAACGGTCTCAAGTAAGGGATTCTTTTTACCAGTATTTCCAACACCCTTTTAAAAGTCGGATAATTTTTTTTCTTTTTTTTTATTCCCTGTATTTTTACGAGCAATTTGCGATTTGAAGTAAAGTGATTAGGACACAATTTAAGTATATTTGATATGACACATATTAATTTGTATTACAGTTGATAGTCTGATTTCTTAGCGAACATTAATTAGGTTTGATTCTCCTCATTACAACAGCTTTATTTTACTTCTCATAGTTAAAACACAACGCATATTTTATCTTTTTAGTATTGTTTATAAGTAGCTGTCTATTCAGAAAAATATTAATACCCCCCCAAAAAAATGTTGATTATAAATTAGCTCAAATGCTCTCTTTTTATGTTTTAAAAAGTTGTATAGGTAATAACCTTAAGCGTATTAAATGTAAAATCAACATGTTTCAAAAGTAGAAACGTTGATAAATCGAAGTTAGTTTATTATTCATTATTTTATTACTTAGATATATTAAACTATTTAATTTTTTAATATTCAAATTTTATTGTGTAATTAAATTTTATTTAATTTGCGTAGAGAGAAGATTCCGAATGGCCTAGAGAGAAGATTCCGAATTAATGTGGCACCAAATGTGACACAAATAATGAACAAGTGGCACCAAATGATTAGGGTTTAATTAATTTTGGACACAAAAAAACTTGTAAATCAGAAAAATTATTTCATTTTTCTTGGAAGAATAATGATATATTGCAAGAAATTAAATATGATCGAAATATGTTTTTTTCGAAAATAGGGTCTCGATGCAAGCAAATTCCCATGGAGGAACTGCGAATTTCATCCTTATTATTTAATATTACTTTTACACAATTTATTCGTTTGATAATTTCCCCTCCCCCTTCTTTCCCTAAGTAAACTCCTGCGTGCCCGCATAACAATTAATGAAAAGTTTTAAGGCCTCTGTTTTCGGAAATAACTAGGCATTTTAGTTTCTCAATTATTAACAAATTGCTAGATATTCAACTTAATCTTGAACGTTAAAGGCCCTTCAGGGCCATATCCAGGATTTTTGTTCGGGGGGGATTTTACCCGATTTGTGGGGGAGCATATTTTTTTTCTGGTAAGGTTTTGTCTTTACAGGTATTTTTAGACTAGTTTTCGGCTTTGTCAAAAATTTCGGGGGGGGGAGGGGTTCAAACTGGGTACCCCCACCCCCCCCCCCTGGATACGGCCTTGAGGCACTTTACAAACAAAAAAGGCCAAAAAAATATAGTTCCGCAAAGGTAAAGCACCTGTGAAAGCATACCAGGGACGTACAAAGAAGGCACTTTTGAGGTAATCCTTCCCCTGAAATCTCAAAATTTTGGAGGAATCCTCCGGGTCAACCCATGACTTGTGGATATAACAATGTGGATAAAACTTTGACTTGTTTTTTTTTTACTGAAGAGCGAAAGAGCAAAAAATCCTGATTCTCAACCGTTTCACATACCACAAACACTGTTTCTCCATGAAATAGTCCTATGCTGTTATAAATCGGTTATATCCATTTGCAATCACCTACGAATGCGAGACGGCTTCTCTGTACTATTTATTCTCAGAAAAAAAATTCGGACCAAATTCGACACAAAAAGCTTCAAAGTTCCACCGGCCTTGCAGTATTGTATCCAATGCAATAGCTCCCTTGTGCAACATATCAGACGTTTCCAAATTTAGATAAAATAAAACTGATCTTATATATTATATAAAACAGTCTACGAGTCACCAAAAAATTTTTATATGGGCCGACAGGCAAGAAATTCTACCAAGTTTGGAAACCTTTATCATAGCCGAATTTGCAACTCTGTGTTTCTGTAAATATACACAGGAGCAGCTTTTTCTTAGTCGCTCAAAATCCTCATGTATTGCATTTATATCATTTTTAAAATTCAATTTATTTATTCCCATTTATAAGAAGTGGTTTTAGGGAAATTGACTTCAGAAAAGCATGCCTGTCCGATACGATCACGATTCTCACTTGCAACGGCTCCAACCCAAACGGTAAACCTACATATATTTGGAGGTCCACTTTTAGGAATTATGAAAAGTGCATTATACGCTCCCATACCTTTGAAGAACTATAGGCCCCAACTTATATAAGATACGTATCCTATCCACTTAAATTTATAGGCACTTGTAGGCAGTAAAAAGAAGCTTGGGATAAAATAATCATTCAATACAAATGTTGCATGAGGCTATATCGGCTTTTAGCCGCTTGATGTTAATGGAATGATATGCAACACTAAAAAGATGCATTAGTTGGCTATTTGGAGGCTATTATCAAATTGAATTTCTTAGTCTATCTATCTTGCATAAATTGAGAAGAGAAGGTGAATGAAGCTGTTCTATCAATTGGCTTGTCAAAAGAAGCCGCTATCAAAGCTTCTTTTTCATCAAGTATTTTTAGTATCTTGACGGCAGGGACTGTTCTCTAGTGACAAGTGTGATTATGAAATTACACCAATATCACGTTAATTAGGGATTCAAATACATATATAAAAAGAGATTGGGAAACTTACAAGGACACCAATTGGGGGAGGGGGGTCAGGGACCATTACCCCTTAGATTTTATTACTCCCTAAATTTTTTGAAATTACTTATTTTTGGTGCTTCCATTTAAAAAAAAAATAAAATCCCCCTCCTAGATTTTAAAAACACAATTTTCTTATCTTCATTGAAAAATTGAAGGAAATCTTTGCCCCCTCGCAGTTCATAAAAAAACTGATCTGTTTCTGTGGATGCTTTAGTTATGTAGGTCTATCTTAGTTTTGACGAGATATTTGAAGATACTAAATTTCATCTGGGGGACAGACTTAGGTCTGGGGGCAGTTGGCTCCTGCCCAATAATAAGTTATACCCCTGTCAGTAGGACTACCAGTTTAAAATCAACTAGCCTGCTAAACTTGCTAAGATTTTCTAAAGCTAAGCTATAGGCCTACTTTGCCCAAATTTAATTTTTACTTAAAATAATTCTTGGAACTAAAAACACAAGTTCGTTATCACTTACACAGAAAATTAAGCATTAACAGCATAAAATATAAATTATATACTAATTTCCAAATTTTCTTTGAAATTTCCTACTCTTCTAATGAAGCCGTTGGACACTACACTTTTGGTGAAGCTGGCAGTTTTTACTTCCCTTTAAGTTTCCCATTCTTTTTTATTACTATTGTTGAAACCTTCGGTGCTGGTTTTTTTCCGATAAGTTTCCTTCCTTGTTTCTTTTCTTTTTGGTTCTGTAATTATCACCTTTCCCCTTTGTGGTAATTATCAATTTTCTCGTAATATTGGCTACGCTATTTTTTTTTTCTTTCACTGCGTAGGCAGTTAAACCCACGAGGTATAACTGCGCAGTTTTAAGGGTGACTCACCATAGCTAAAAGTTATTTTCAGATAACAAGTTTAATCCAAATTGATGGGGAGTGAAAAAAGGGGCGTAAAATTGATTCATTCGAAGTAAGGTGGTAAGTGGTAAGGATTTGGATTGGCTGGAAAAGTACTGTGCTGTGCTGGCAGACAGAATCCACCCGCAGCACATACGCGGCTAACGTTCTACGGGCAATATGTTTTAGTTCTCAATCATCTCTTGTATAAAGTTGAAAGAGTGAATACAGTAATAAATCTGGTAAATATTTACCAAATCATATTACTGAGTTAGGAATAAAGTGAATACACCACTCGATGCCTTTTTTTATGCTCTTTACGAATATAATAATCATTTTTGTTGGAAATGAATTTTAGCCCCCACCCCCATATATACCAATTCAGGATATATATTTGCACATTAGAAGGGTGGAGGGGAAAGTTTAAACTTACCTCTCATTTACATCAGAAATACAATTTACCCCCACCCCCCTAATGTGCAAATATAGGCTATACCCTGAATTGTATAAATATGGGTGGGGGTACGATTCATTTCCGACAAAAATGATTGTAAAGAGCATAAAAAAAGGCATCGAGTGGTATATTCACTTTATTTGTAACTCAATAATATGATTTGGTAAATATTTACCAGAAATCTTTTCTTTGTAATCTTTGACTTTTTGATTAGCCTAGGTGGAGTCTAGAAACCTACAGAGAGACTGAGATTATATTACTTGACATAGGAAGAGAATCCTATGCATAGCGAGGGAAGGAAAGGAAATTAGGGAGGTTTAATCTTTATGGTGTCTGGGGCCAAATAGTGTGACACTTTTGTACCCCCAAGGAAAGTACACTTGCCAGAGAACCCTGACGGTTTTGTATACCGCCAGAGACGACAAGCAGAAATCACACCAGGTTTCTCTAATAGAATTAGAGGTTTCCCGAATATAAGAGGGAATCGTCAATAATCATTAAATCACCCTCCTCCCTCCATAATACTGGTGGCAGATAGCTTACCACTCTAATAACTATGTTAAATTAATTTTAAGTTAAACCTTAAATAAGTTAGACCTGGGTCAGTGGTGTAGCCTGGAGTAGAGTTGTATGGGTTTAGACTCAGGTTCGTACAAAGGATGGAGGATTTGGGCATGGGCTTATATACCCCTAAAATATCAATATTATCTCAATATTTTCTATCTACTCTGAGTGCATTAAAAAATTGCCCTTATCCCGAAATACGATTCCCCTGAAATAAATTTATGCGCACGAGTCTACTGAGACCCCTCTTTAAGCGGGAAAATATTACGATAAATGTGTATATTTTGATTTAATAATAGCAATAAGAACACGATGTCCAAACTTGGAGCCCTCTAAAAACGAGTTCTGACTAGGTTATTTTCACGAATCTACATGTGATTAAATAAAAAAAAAACAAGTTTTTTCACCTGAAAGTAAGGAGACAGCATTAAAACTTCAAAACGAACAGAAATTATTACGTATGTGAGGGCGGTTACTCCTCCAAAATACCTCACTCGATACGCTAAAGTATTTTAGTCCATAAAAAAGCTTCTTATTGTTCTAATTAAACGAACATAGTGTTTCAGGAGTTGTTCTTAAAGAATTGGGACAGAATTCAAACTTTAGCGTAAAGAGCGAGGTGTTTGGAGGAGTCGCCCCCCCCCCATATACGTAATAAATTCTGCTCAATTTAAGTTTCAATGTTGCTCCTTACTTTCAATTGAAAAAACTTGATTTTTTATTTAGTTTCTGATCGTTTTTTAAATAATTCCAGAAAATCTGACTACTCCTCCACGGAAAAATCTCTCCTCCCCTAGGATTTATTCTCTAGACAATTCAATCCTGGTGAAAATTTACCCCGGACAATTACCCTTAACATCTCCAAACGTAAAATTGAGTCGGCAATGAGAAAGCAAGACACAAGAAGAATTTTTTATAGGAATTCTGGCAAATTCCCCCGATGTGAAATATCCCCTGAAAAATTCACCCCCTGTAAAATTATCCGCGTGGAAAATCCCACCAGGAGAAAATCCCCCCCCCCAAAAAAAATGTATGCATACTTCCCAATAATAAATACTATACGTAAACAATGGGCAAATTTTATAACTTAAAGACCTTTCCCCAGGAGCTGTGGGAGGGTCGTGGTATCTCCAAAAACATAGTTATTCGGTTTTTCAACTATGCTGAACAAAATGGTTATCTCAAAATTTTGACTGCCCTCCATTTTTTGGTCACTTAAAAAGAGCACTAGAACTTTAATTTCCGTTCAAATGAGCCCTCTCACGGTATTCTAGGACAACTGGGTCGATACGATGACCCCTGAGAAAAAAAAACAAGTAAACAAGCATCCGTTATCTTTCTTCTGGCAAAAAAAAAATACAAAATTCCACACTTTTTCAGATAGGCGCCTGAAACCTCTACAGTAGGGTTTTCTGATGGGCTGAATCTGATGGTGCTATTTTCATTAAGATTCTATGACTTTCATAGGGTGTTTCCCCTTTTTTCAAAAATCGGGCACATTTTCTCAGGCTCGTAATCTTTGACGGGTAAGATTAAATTTTATGAAACTTGTATATTTGAAATCAACATAAAACTCCAATTCTTTTGATATAGTTCTTAGTTTCAAAATCCTGTTTTCTAGAGTTTCGGATACTATTGAGCCGGGTTGCTATTATTACTATTATACTATTGAGCCTTACTTACAGGTCGTCACTACGGACTGTTTGATTCACCTGTCGACGTATATAGGTATGGTTTCGCTTGAAAATAATACTTGGACCATTTAAATATTTTTTTTTCTTTAACCCTTGAAGAGAAAGAAATACTTCGGATTTTAGTAACTGACGAAAGATTCAACGCATTTCTTTCATAAAGAATCAAAAAACAAAAGTCATCACCAAGATAAAGAGTCTGTTATCGGATCCGTCTAAGTCCGGATCTCTAACCAGCCTAATGGTCACCAACCCATATAATTGCCGGTAACTCTCAGTCAATATTTCATCTTAAGCTCTAAAAACAAACAAAGGGTGCCTAAATCCTGAAGCCAAGCGAGTATTTCTTGACTTACTATACAGTTAGTAAGTTTCCTTAAAATGGAGGCAAATTTTAAAGGCAGTTTTAGGAAGTCTATCCAATTTATTCTACAGATAGGGGATCAAGTTAAAACTTTCCAGACATTTTTTGGGGGGGGGGGTTTCAACTTCTGTCTTGGGAGGAATCAGGTGAGGGTTTTTACTCTGGTCCTCGTAAAAGAGATCACGCTAGGTTTTTTAAAGCCAAGTTCAGCATGCACTCAGACAGGGGCTTACCGTAACTTTCTTTTTTTTTACAGAATTTAAAGAATGCTTAAATTCAGAAGAAAGTTGGAAACTAATGTTTTCTGTCTTAGCCGAGCTACATGCTGGGCCGAGCTACATGCCGGTAAAGACACCTTCTCAACTCAATTGCTGGTTGACAAGATATTAAAACTGCTCAAATCCTAAAACGGTTCCATTTAATCGATCTTATTTTTTTCACATTTTACAGATAACAATTTGCTGCCTAAAATGAGATCACCCGTTTAAAAGCAAGTGTTCACGTTCTTGTATTCAAGACAATAAGAATTGTTGGAAAAAAGTTCTTGCCACTTATTTTATTCCGTAAACGACAATATTAAAAATCTGATCATTTAATCAGTCTGCCATTTACCCGTGCCCCAGCCATTTAAACATTTGCCTCTCAATTACTTGGACTATCTGTCTTCGCTTTTCTCTGTCTACAATTACCCAGCGTCTTGATGCAACCTATGCAACCTATTGCAAAATACTTGATAACTTCAATTCAGTGCCATATTTCCTGAAAAAAGAGCTACCGCTTCTGTGTTTTTGGTTTTTACTAGGTATTGACTAAAGATTGCTAACTTAAGGGCTCTATGTTTAAACACAGGATTCTGGAAGACATTGTGGATGGACAACGAGGATTACAGGTCCTTTAGTACGATATAGCAGTCTTGGCCCCAGAGCCCCGCACGTGCAGACCTGGAGTCACGACGGCAGCAATCCCTTGTTAATAATTCAATCAAAATAAAAGAAAAAGCCAAAGGTGGGAATTACTGACTTCAGGGAGTGTATTATTTACACACACTGTCCAACACATAAAAAAAAATGAAATTTTTCAATCAAAGCTTTTGTAACAAAAATAACGCATTTTGACTTTTTCGGAAAAAAATCAAATTCTACAGTCAAACAAACATAAATACTAAATCTGGAGGACTTCAAGATTCTAAAATAAAATCGTGGTCACGTTCTTCCGCAGCTATCCTATCCACAATAATAATAGTTAAATTCCTAAAAATTCTTTTCTTGTCTAGACTAGAAAATACGGAAAAAGAGAAAAAAGAACCTATCAACCAGGCTGGCGAACAAGGGCGCATCAAGGAGTGGGGGGGGGCTTCAGGGTTTGAACCCCATCCCAAAAATTCTCATCCGACTCGTAAAAGTAAGATCAGTTTAGCTTAAAATATGGCTGATGTCCTAGACATCACCTGGTCAAGCCTTCAGTTTGGGTGATGCAAACTGTGAGCCAAAATTGAATAAATACCGAATATGTTCAAATAAACGCAGAAGTATAACCACCGTTTAAAAATAGTGGTGAAAATAGTGGTCAAAATAGATGAACTATCAACCCCCAATGCCTACCCCAAAATAATACCTTGAGGTTTATTTTAAAGGGCACTAGAATTCAAAATCTGCGATTAAATGAGTTCTCTCTTAATTTTTTACGAGGACCCAGTATAAGTGATTAGGCCAGGGAAAGAAACGAGTCTTTTGAGACATTAAAAGTGATATAGGGGCCTTTTAGTCACTTCCCCATGCGGCTCAAATTCCTATTCCTTGGGTCAGATGAATTCAAAATTTGTCTATTTTGTATCATTAATCGCTCAACAATAATTGTTTCTTTGCTTGGTGCCCCTTTGGAAAGATGCGTGTCCCAGACACATATGCAGTGGTCAAAGTTCGGTCCCTGTCGTAAATAAATGCATAAACATGACACCTTCCTCCAATACATTATGAATCTTAAAAATAGTACATATCTCAAAATTTAGGACTCAATCTGCCCTCTCTCCAATTTTCTACGATCGAACGTTCTACATGAAGAGGCCAAGCTTACCGAACCTTCCAAGAAATTAAAAGTGAAATAAATTATACCCAAAGACTTCACAGCGAAGCAAGAAATGTATTCTTCTTTGTACAGAAGAATTTTTATTTCATTTCTAGACAAGGCCCAATTCAGGGTTAAGGGGTGAGTTATTTGAACCCCCCCCTAAATTTTTGTCCAACTCGTAAAAAATTCATAAAAAAACATATTTTAATGCGTGCCCCCCCCCCCCCGAACGAAAAACCTGGGCACGGCCCTGTTTCCAGGTGCCTTGTAGTGACTTCCGCATGCAACTCAGACATTGTCCCTTTGGAGACAAATGAATTACAATTTGCCAAATTTCTAGCATTAATGACTTGACAATATCGGTTTCCTTACTGGTGACATCTCCAAAAGAATAGTCTGAAAGGCAGGGGGACCAATTGAAGGACAGGAAAAGGGGGGGGGGGGGGAGGAATTATCCCCGCTAGACTTTGAAAATATCTTTTCTGATATTTTCATTGAAAAAGACCGGAAACAACAAAAATGCCCACCTCTAAATTTTGAAAAGTACTTTTTCTTTGTATAATCATTTTAAAATAAAAAAAAATCTCCCCTCCCCCCTACGGTTTCGTAAATTGGCGCCACTGGTGAAAAGGCCGACGCGGTATTCGTGATTTAGTCATATGGTAGTTGAGTGAATACTTTAATTAATATCCTTTCATGGACACCATTAGAGGACCCCCCCCCCTGAAAACAAGAAAATATTAAAACAGTTTGTAGAAGAAGGAAAAAAATAAATCCTAACACTAATGTCCCTCTCCTGAGCAAATTTCCTGATCTGGTTTTTGAGCCCTTTATACAATTATTATAAGGTTTCATCTTTGTAAGCGATTAAATAAAAAAAAACAAGTTTTTTTAACCGAAAGTAAGGAACGACGTTAAAACTTAAAACGAACAGAAATTATTTCTTATATGAAAGGGGCAGTCCCCTCCTCAACGCATCGCTCTTTACGCTAAAGTTTTTCATTGTTTAAAAAAAATAGAGTGGTGGGAAAGTCAAACTTTAGCGTAAAGAGCGAGGCATTGAGGAGGGGACAGCCCCTTTCATATACGGAATAATTTCTGTTCGTTTTAAGTTTTAACGTCGTTCCTTACTTTCAGTTAAAAAAACTTGTTTTTTTATCGAAACTTGTTTTTTTATCGTGGTCACGTTCTTCCGCAGCTATCCTATCCACAATAATAATAGTTAAATTCCTAAAAATTCTTTTCTTGTCTAGACTAGAAAATATGGAAAAAGAGAAAAAAGAACCTATCAACCAGGCTGGCGAACACGGGCGCATCAAGGCGGGGGGGGGGGGCTTCAGGGTTTGAACCCCATCCCAAAAATTCTCATCCGACTCGTAAAAGTAAGACAAAAAGTGCAAATTAACAAATTTAAATATATTTAACATATTTATAAACAAATTTAGTATTTAAACATATAAGGAAACAAAGTCCTGGATACACCCTTGCTGACAAACAAAATGATTATGTGCTGGTAAGCAGTCGGGGCTGGAGAAATACTTCTGAGAGCAAATTCCCATCTTTTGTAAATTTCGAGAACATATCCCAATCTACAAAATCAAATCTTTGAATATACGAAGTCTACTAAAATAATTTATCTATTCCTAGGCCTAAGAAAAAAAAAAGAAATTCCTGTCAAAGTCAGAAGAGTGATTCATATTGATCGTAACGGAGGTGTGGTAAGTTTAACAGGGTAATATGGTTATCTTATTTTCCAAGTTTTAACTTGACATTTAAAGAACTGCGTTGCATCCCACAACACATCTTTTTCAAATCAATATGTCAGCTTGTCCACCCGCCTACCGAGATGATATGTTGCTAAGATACCGTGGCTAACTACCTGTATAAACGCTATCTCGCACATTAGATATTCAAATATCAATGTTATAGCCCCTAAGAGTGACCTGACAAGCCCCGAAAAGCACCTTGATTGATATCAATCACGTCCCCATGTGCCTCTCTTCAGCATCCAGGAGTTTTTGCACTATATCACAGAATTTGAGCTTTCGTTTAATTTAATTATTTGCCTTATTTATGCTATCTGCAACAATAAAAAATCCTACATTCCATGGGCTCTAGAAGTCCACGCTTGTCTAAGATAAAAAAAAAATATATATTCACAAAAAAACGACAAATGCAAGGCATATGAAAGTAGACCCGAACTTAAAAAAAAAAAGATCAGTTTAGCTTAAAATATGGCTGATGTCCTAGACATCACCTGGTCAAGCCTTCAGTTTGGGTGATGCAAACTGTGAGCCAAAATTGAATAAATACCGAATATGTTCAAATAAACGCAGAAGTATAACCACCGTTTAAAAATAGTGGTGAAAATAGTGGTCAAAATAGATGAACTATCAACCCCCAATGCCTACCCCAAAATAATACCTTGAGGTTTATTTTAAAGGGCACTAGAATTCAAAATCTGCGATTAAATGAGTTCTCTCTTAATTTTTTACGAGGACCCAGTATAAGTGATTAGGCCAGGGAAAGAAACGAGTCTTTTGAGACATTAAAAGTGATATAGGGGCCTTTTAGTCACTTCCCCATGCGGCTCAAATTCCTATTCCTTGGGTCAGATGAATTCAAAATTTGTCTATTTTGTATCATTAATCGCTCAACAATAATTGTTTCTTTGCTTGGTGCCCCTTTGGAAAGATGCGTGTCCCAGACACATATGCAGTGGTCAAAGTTCGGTCCCTGTCGTAAATAAATGCATAAACATGACACCTTCCTCCAATACATTATGAATCTTAAAAATAGTACATATCTCAAAATTTAGGACTCAATCTGCCCTCTCTCCAATTTTCTACGATCGAACGTTCTACATGAAGAGGCCAAGCTTACCGAACCTTCCAAGAAATTAAAAGTGAAATAAATTATACCCAAAGACTTCACAGCGAAGCAAGAAATGTATTCTTCTTTGTACAGAAGAATTTTTATTTCATTTCTAGACAAGGCCCAATTCAGGGTTAAGGGGTGAGTTATTTGAACCCCCCCCCCTAAATTTTTGTCCAACTCGTAAAAAATTCATGAAAAAACATATTTTAATGCGTGCCCCCCCCCGAACGAAAAACCTGGGCACGGCCCTGTTTCCAGGTGCCTTGTAGTGACTTCCGCATGCAACTCAGACATTGTCCCTTTGGAGACAAATGAATTACAATTTGCCAAATTTCTAGCATTAATGACTTGACAATATCGGTTTCCTTACTGGTGACATCTCCAAAAGAATAGTCTGAAAGGCAGGGGGACCAATTGAAGGACGGGAGAAGGGGGGGGGAGGAATTATCCCCGCTAGACTTTGAAAATATCTTTTCTGATATTTTCATTGAAAAAGACCGGAAACAACAAAAATGCCCACCTCTAAATTTTGAAAAGTACTTTTTCTTTGTATAATCATTTTAAAATAAAAAAAATCTCCCCTCCCCCCTACGGTTTCGTAAATTGGCGCCACTGGTGAAAAGGCCGACGCGGTATTCGTGATTTAGTCATATGGTAGTTGAGTGAATACTTTAATTAATATCCTTTCATGGACACCATTAGAGGACCCCCCCCTGAAAACAAGAAAATATTAAAACAGTTTGTAGAAGAAGGAAAAAAATAAATCCTAACACTAATGTCCCTCTCCTGAGCAAATTTCCTGATCTGGTTTTTGAGCCCTTTATACAATTATTATAAGGTTTCATCTTTGTAAGCGATTAAATAAAAAAAAACAAGTTTTTTTAACCGAAAGTAAGGAACGACGTTAAAACTTAAAACGAACAGAAATTATTCCGTATATGAAAGGGGCAGTCCCCTCCTCATCGCCTCGATCTTTACGCTAAAGGTTTTCATTGTTTAAAAAAAAATAGAGTTGTGAAAAAGTCAGACTTTAGCGTAAAGAGCGAGGTAATGAGGATGGAACAGCCCCTTTCATATACGGGATAATTTCTATTCGTTTTCAGTTTTAACATCGCTCCTTACTTTCAGTAAAAAAAACTTGTTTTTTTTATTTAATTTTTGAACGTTTTTGAATTAATTCATGTTTTGTTTTTTGCTCACCGTAAATAAATAATTTAAAAAAAATTGGAATATGAATTTTACTTTTTTTTCGTTAAATTACATTCTCAAAACCTGATTAATTTTGTTTCGAAACGTTTCTATTAGTAATAAATATACTTAAGTTACGAATTAACTTACGTAACGAACCTCTATATTCTTATATTTTTAATACGTATATTAGAGGGTTCGCCCCCTAGTCAATACCTTGCTCTTTAAGCTGAAGTTCAAATTTTGTTCCAATTCTTTAAAAATGACCCCTTAATCACAAATGCCGTTAATTAGAATAAATAGCCCTTATGAAAGTACTAAATAATCTTTGGCTTAAAGAGCGAGGTATTGACTAGGGGATGAACCCATTCATATACGTAATGTTTTCTGTCATTTTAAGTTTTGATGTTGCTCCCTACTTTCAGTTAAAAAACTTGTTTTTTTTTATATATAATTTCTGATCTTTAATTAAATGATGCTGGTAAATCCGGAGCCCCCTTCATAGCAATGTCCCTTCTCCCATGAAAACTTCCTTCATGGTAAGATCCTCCCACATACCCCCCGACCCCCCCCCCCCACTAGCAGAAAAAATCCCCTCTGAAACCGTCTGTATACTTCCCAATAACCAATAGTATATGTTAACATTGGGTAAAGTTCATAACTTTCAGCCCTCCCTCCGGGGACTTCGGGGGATTAAGTCACACTAAAATACATAGTTATCATATTTTCCACCATGCTGAACAAAAGGGATATCTCAAAATTTTGGTCGGGTGACTTTTCGAAAAAAATGAGCGTGGAAGGGGGCCAAGTTGTCCTCCATTTTTTGGCCACTTAAAAAGGGCACTATAACTTTTAATTTCCGTTCGAATGAGTCCTCCCACGATATTCTAGGACCCCTGGGTCAATATGATCACCCCTGGGAAAAAACAACAAATAAACACGCATCCGTGATCTTTCTTCTGGCAAAAAATACAAAATTCCACATTTTTGCAGATAGGAGCTTGAAACCTCCGCGGTAGGGTTCTCTGATACGCTGAATATGAAGGTGTGATTTTCATTAAGTATCTATAGCGTTTAGGGGGTATTTCCCCCTTTTTTCGAAAATCAGGCGAAGTTTCTCAGGCGCGTAACTTTTGATAGGTATAACTAAACTTGATGAAACTTATATATTTTAAATCAGCATTAAAATTTGATTCTTTTGATGTATATATTGGTATCAAAATTCCGTTTTTTAGAGTTTCGGCTACCATTGAGCCGGGTCGCTCCTTACTTACAGTTCGTTACCACGAACTGTTTGATAAAGTCAGAGAAAGTAACATATTGGATATAGGCTTTGAAAATTAAGCGACATTAAATTGAATGCTTTACTATTGTTTAACCGAGTGGATTTGTTTCACGGTTGCTGTAAACTTTTTAAGCACTTAGCAGCTGCTAAGTTATTTCACCAACGAAAAAAAAACCATCCTAATTCACTAATACCTTGACAAATATTTGAGCCTCATGTGTGTTGAGGATATTATTACTCTGTAAGGCCAAAGAAAAAGTCGATGTACTATAATGCTGAAGCATCCATATACAATTGACTGTGGTCAATTGCCTGTGTAATTTCTTATATTACGGGAGGAATACACCTTGAATGTGGACCCTCTTAACCTCCTCCAGCCCAACTGTTCGTGTTAAGGTGAAGGACTCAAGCAGTGACAAAGTGCGATGAAACCATACACGAATTCAGGGGCGCACCCGGCCCCCAAAAAATCAACTTTTTCCTGTTTTTCTTGACATTACTTATCATTACATTAATTATGACATTACATGACATTACATGACATGACATTACATGACATTACATGACATTATAATCTGTTTTAAATCAACTCCACGAAAAAATTCTTATTTACATGCCAGGATATAATACGTAATTTTAGCTTGCATGGCTGTTTTTAAACTGAAAAAGCAACTCAATCGATGACATTTTTGTAGGTTTTAATCTATTGTCTAAAAATAACTCTTTTTGTCAATTAGAGCTGTGGAGACAATAATACCACTATTTTCAATTTCAAAAACCCGACAGTTTTTTGTCTTTTTTCATCTTTAATCTTTTTTCATTTTCTTTTGTTCCGTCTTTTGTCTTTTTTCCTTTTCTAATATCAAAGCAATGCCACTTAGCCATTCGATTTTCAAAACAGTTCGTGGTAACGAACTGCAAGTAAAAACCGACCTTCGCCAATAGCAACCGAGACTCTAAAAAGTAAATTTCGATGAAAATAAATATCGAAAAAAATAAATTAATTAAATATCGAAAAAATATCTAAATTTCGAAAAAATAAATTTTCGATGAAAATAACAATCTTCGTTTTATGGTGGTTTCTAATATATAAAATTCACTAAAATTAATATTACCTATTAGTAGCCTTTGAGCCTGTGACAAAATTTATACAAGGGGTGCAATCTTGATGAAAATTGCACCACCAAGTTCAACAAAAAGTACGTAATTATTTGCTGTTTATATTGCTCTTTGTTGTATTTTCCCTACGGGTCATCATACCGGAGCAGAGGACGTAGAACATCAGGAGGAACACCTGGGTAATCTAATAAACTCTTTTTTAATTGCAAAACTAAAAAAATTTCAAAAAAATCAAATGTTTTTTGTTGTTGTTTTTGTTTTAAAGTTTTTTTCTCTTCTTAATCTCAAAGCAATACCACTTAGCCATCAGGTTCTTTTTTCGTTTAAGGCTATACTTATTTTTCGTAATCGTAAAGCGTGCAAACTGTGAGTAAATTAAATTTCTTGATTCCTAATTTAATTAAACCAGCCAAATTCAATATCATTAGTGCCAATTCCAAAAGAAATATACCCTGCGCACGTCGTTAAGGGAATAACTACATTTAAACCATTGTGGCTGGATACACAAATGACAGTAGCACAGTAGGGGCTGTGTCATTTGGATTATTTTCAAAGTAAATTATATACCCACGATAGTATCAGTGAGGATAAAAATGGTACTTCTGACAGTTTGAATGGGGGATTTTTATTTAGATCCATAGTTTAGGGTATTGTATCACAGGTTTTCTACATGGATTATTATCATTTATAATTACATTTTAAAGCGGTTTGATTAAAAAAATCAGGTACGGCGATCTTAAACTTCGGTGTGGTACATATCCTTTATCGAAAAAAAAGTAAAAAAAATTGTCTTAAGGTTTTATACTGTTTCTAAAATCCTTCAATTGCACATGCAAGGCCGTATCCAGGGGGGGGGGGGTACCCAGTTTGAACCCCCCCCCCCCCAAATTTTTGACCGAGTCGAAAATAAGTCGAAAATTAGTAAAATCTAGGCAAAAATCAGTAAAATTAGTCAAAAACTGAGTCAAAAATTAGTAACCCCCCCCCCCCCGAAAAAAAATCCTGGATCCGCCCTTGTGCACATGTAAGGTCTGTTATGGTATTCGAGAAAAAGATGAAATATTTTCAGCCTCATTTGTTTTGTATCGGTGAGAAAAAAGAGTAGCCTATAGGCCAAAGAGATTACAAAAAAAGAATAACATATATATATTGAAAATTCTAGCTATACTGAGAACCAAATAAGATATAACGGATCGAACCACTCGATAGAACCGACTTAGTTTAAGAAGACGGGACGAGGAAATAAAAAAAAAACTTCACATAAGGCTTTTCGATTACCACAGCCAGTACTCCAATTTTTACTTGCGTTGTAGTTCAAAACTGATCAATGTTGCCCCAATTACAGAATATTTAAAAATCATCATAGCAGATTGGTTGGCGGACTGAACTTGTTATACTATACTATATCATTCAAGCTGCGATTCGAGTCCTAGTGCCGCCGATTGTTAGGTTTGGAACAGGGGTCAGTGGTGTGCCTCTAAGCTCAGCCCGAATCGACCCGGCTCTAAATGGTTACCTGGAGAATTCTGGGGAAGGTAAACTGGAAGGTGTGCAAAAGTCAACCTCCTCAATCCTGCCTAGGGTCATGGCATCGAAATAAACATCGGCGCTTTCGACACTGAATCGTCTACTTCATTTCACCGGAATATTTATACAAGAGGAAGAATAAAGCTATGAAGTGAGTGGTGAGTATGTGTTTTCTTTGTTTTGTAGGGTTAAAATAAATCTGGTTAATTTCTTCAGAGGTGCATAAATTTTTCGACTCTTAGAAATGAAGGCTTCAGAGGTTATATAGTAGAAAGTTGATAGTGTCTAAAACGATAAAAGGGCACTTTAAGCCAAAACTATTCGAGTTATCAATATGGAGAGAATAAGAAAAACTTGAGATGCGTGTTTATTTTTTTTTTTTTTTTCAGGAATGATCGTATTGAGCGAATGGTCCTCCAAGATTGGGAGAGGGCTCATTTGAACGGAAATTAAAAGTTATAGTGCCCCTTTTAAGTGACCAAAAATTGAAGGGCAACTAGCCCCCCCCCTACACCCTTTTCCCACCAGAATTGTTAGATCAAACCATTTGTTTGAGATAACCATTTTGTTCAAAATGGTTGAAAGGTTTAATAGCTATGTCTTTGGGGATGACAGGATTCCCTCCCACAGCCCCTAGAGGAATGGCCTCAAGTTATGAAATTTGCCTGTTGTTTATAAATAGTAGCCTACTTGTTATTAGGAAGCATACAGTCATATTTCAGCAGGGGAGTTTCCTTGGGATGGATTTTCTTTGGGGAAAATTTCTCATTGGAATGAAAGTTTCCGAGGGTGAACTTAAGGGAAAATTTTACACGAAGGAAATTTGCCAAAATTTATAAACAAAATTTGTTTAATTTGTCTTATATTCCTCGCTAACGATCCGATTTTGCACGTGAAGATGCTTTGGGGTATTTTCCGGGGACAATTTTCAGCGGAGACCTGGAAAACCATCATAAATTAAATAAAAAAACAAGCATTTTCTTAAAACGAAAGTATTCTAAGGAGTATTTTTCAGGCAGAATCGTCCGCAAGAAATTTTCTAGGGGGAAAAAGCAGCGAGGGTGGAATTTTTCATGGGGGAGAAATTGTACATGGAGAAGGAGGTGGATTTCCTGGGATTGTTTGAAAAATCATCAGAAATTAAATAAAAACAAGTTTTTTCCACTGAAAGTAAGGAGCAACATCAAAAATTACAACCAGCTGAAATTATTCCGTATATGAGGGAGGCTGTATCCTGCTCTATACCCCGCTATGTACGCTTAAGTTCGACCTTTTGCTCCAATTCTTTAAGAACACGTTCAATTCAATTAAACACGTAAGTCCCTTTAATTATAATCAAAACCCTTTTTTTTTAATGCGATACTAAAAAACTTTAGCGTGAAAAAAAAATCCGTATATGAGGGGGCTGTTCCCCTCACCACTGTATATAAATTTATGTACAGTGCCCCCCCATATACGTAATAATTTCTGCTCATTTTAAGTTTTAACGTTGCTCCTTGCTTTCCGCAGAAAAAAACTTTTTTTTTATTTAATCAAGTAAAAAATAAAAACAAATTGAAAAAAACTTAGCTTTTATTATCTTATAAAAATTCAGGTAAGAGTCTCGGAGGAGTCTTAACTGGGCTTTTATGAGGTAATGAAGCTAAGCATGTTTTTTTTTTTTTCTTTTTTTTTTTTTTTTTTTCTTTTTTTTTTGTCGTTGTTTTATCGAAGAGTTTTTAAGTTTTTCAGATTTTTTATTGGTTTCTCTGTTCTAGTTTTGCATTATATTTTGCTGAAGACGGCAATTAATTATATAACTGAAGCTTTTACTTGGGTTTTATTTGAATAAGTTTCTTCAGAAAATTCCTTTGTAATTAATTTTTTTCACATGATGGTAAGGCAGTGTGGTCTTTGTCATTATTTATTTTACGCGATGAGAGCGTCAAATTTTTCTGAATATTACAGAATCTTGTACTTTTGGTATGTTGTCATATTCCAAGAAAAAAATATCGACGTGGGCTACCATGGTGTCCGCATAATAAACAGGATTTAGCAAATCCCACTTGACTGAGTACTAATGTTTTGATGGAATAGATTTTTTGTTTTGGGGGGGGGGGGTGCACCACAGGTCAAAAATATGTTGGAAACCTCTTCTAGGGAGCTAATTGTTGCGACGGAAATTTTAGAGGCTGTTTTAGAGGCATGGAAGTTATATTTTCAAAGTGTAGTAGAGTGCTATTCTTTGATTTGTTCAATTTTATTTTATTTTTCTTTCTTTTTGTGTATATGGTCACTGGCTTTTAATAACACGTATATTTATGTATTTTGTAGGGTTTCAGGAGCAAAAAAACATTAATATGGTTTTATGAGTCAGTAGATAATGTAATTATAAAACATGAATATGTTTGTATTATATGTATTTATGGGAGCTCAAGGATACAAAGAAGGGGTAATTAATGGGGGTAGGAATATCGAGAGAGCTAAAACAAATGAGAAAAAAGCAATTTAGCAGACTACTCGTAAAAACCTAATAAAATTGAATATAAGCAAATTTTTGAAGCATTTTTAAAAGTTTTTTTGTAATCCCTCATCCAAAAAACAAATCCTACTCTAACCCCTCCCCTAAAAGAAATCGTGGATACGGCCTTGGCGTCTGTTATGTGATTAAAACTTGGTACATCTGAACAGATACTTTAGACCCTAGCCAGTCACCCTCCAAACCTGCATTCCTTTTTCATACTTTCATAGACTTTGTTCTAGCCTCCAACCATGCCTCCAGCCTCTTTCTACACAAAGCAATTTAATACGCAGCAATTGAAGCCGCAAACGTTTTTTATTTGTAAATTATATGAAACTTTCGGCAGTGTTAAAAACAAATCGACAAGTTATATATTTACAGCAGGTTTTGGACCCTTTCCTCGAAACAAGGCTGCTCAACAAATCCATAACTTATAAAAATGGATGATTTTTGAAGATAGGCAAAATCTTGATTATCCCCCCTCCCCGTCTCCCGAAAATTGTTAGGCCAAATTTTAACAAAATGAAAAAAGCGGTCTATTTACTTTTCAAACAGGTCGTGGTAACGAACTGTAAGTAAAGAGCAACTCGGCTCAATAGTAACCAAATTTGTTTCTTTTTTTCAGGGGTGATCGTATCAAACTAATTGTCCTATCGGTAAGGGTTGCATTCGAACATAAATTAAAAGTTCTAATGCCCATTTAAAGTGACCAAAAATATTAGAGGGCAACTAGCCCCCTCCAACGCCCCACGCTCTTCTTTCCCGAAGTCATTCGATCAAAATTTTGAGATAGCCGTTTTGTTCAGCATAGTCCACAGCCCGTAGGGAAAGGCCTGTAAGTTGTGAAATTTGCTCGTTGTTTGTTATTGGGAAGTATACAGATATTTTTCGGGGGAGGAGGCATTTGTGCTTGTGATGGGTTTTCATGGGGAGAATTTTCCATGGAGAGGGAAATTTCCGTGGGTGAACTTTCCAGGAGAAATTTTACACTGTGGGAATTTGACAGAATTCCAATACGAAATTCTTTTATTTGTCTTACTTTTTCTTTGCCAACTCAATTTTGCAGATGGAGATGTTCCGGAAGAATTGTCCGGGAGAAATTCTCAGCGGGTTCGGATTTCCGGGAAAAATTCTCATGGAAGGGGGGATTTCCGAAGTGACTGGAAAAAACGATTAGAAATTAAAGTTTTTTTCAAATGAAAGTATGCTAAGGAGAATTTTCGGGCTGAACTGTCTGAAAAATTTTTTACAGAGAAGCAGAGGGAATTTTCAGCGAGTAAAGAATTGTCCGGATAATATTACGGGAGGGGGGGGGGTGTATTTTACGAGGAAGAGATTTTTCACAGAAGGGTTTCCCGTAAGGGGAGAGAATTGTTCATGGAGGATGAGCCAGATTTACCGAAATTATTTGAAAAACGATCAGAAACTAAATAAAAAAACAAGTTTTTTAACTGAAAGTAAGGAACAACAATAAAACTCGATACAAACATAAATTATTTCGTGTATGAAGGGGTTAACCCTTCTTCAATACCTTGCTCTTTACGCTAAAGTTTGACGGTCTGTCCCAATATTTTAAGAACGACTCCTGAAACACAAAGGATGTTTAATTAGAATAGGAAGCTTTTTTAAAAGTGCTGAAAACTTTAGCATAAAGAGTAAGGTATTGAGGAGGGGGCAACCCCTTCTTATACGGAATAATTTCTGTTCGAATTTCAATGTTGCTCCTTACTTTCAGCTGAAAAAAACCTGCGTTTTTACTTAATATTTTCAAGGATTGGTGACAAAGATATGGGAAAAAATGAAAATTTCGGATTCATATTGCTTAAACTTACTGCCAACTGCGCGCTCTAAGTTATTCTATTCGCCCCTAAGACTTCTGTGCCCAAGGCAAGTGCCCCCTCTGTCGCCCCCTAAAACCGCCTCTGCTTAACTCCTTCCCTAAAACAAGACACCTTTCCCAACATAAATTGTAATACTGAATGACACCTGAGGATTTTATATAAACTATCTTCGATTCATCATTCTTTTGTATTGACAAAAACAGTAAAAAGTTGTCCCTTTTTTCACCCTACAATATTTCACCGAGCAAAACCCAATCAAAACCTAATTTACAAATCCATACCTTTGATACCTGGTGATACTAATCATTTAACCCCCTGGATCCGCCCCCTTGTCAAGACAATACTTGGTAACAGATTAACCATTGTCTGAGGCATGTGCCGACCTTACACATGTCAAATTAAAGGTAAGTTCTCCGTTTATATTTTTCTGGAATGCCCATTTTTTGGCCCAACGGGTGGGAGCTGCAGTGAAGACAGCCGTGAAATTTTGATACTAAGATTAGGAGGTATTGATTCCAAATGCCTTGACACCGTAAATTGGTTGGAATAAAAATATTTTCAAGTTTTTTTAAAATGCCGCAGCATCTGTATCATTACACGTAAGCTGACATCTTTTTCGAGGAACACGAAGTTTTTTCGCTGAACGGCGAAAAATAGGCAATATTTAAGTGAAATTATTTTCCTATTTTTCGTCCTTTTTTTGCAGAATTTGCCTATAACAATAAGCAAATTATAAAAGTGTAAGAAGTAAGAAGCTAAGTATTTCTGAGACCTGGGTCCAAAGCCCCTGCTCCATTTGTAGCTGCAACCTAGTAAAGAGTGAACCACAGCCCATAGTAACTGAAAGTTAAAAAACACGTTTTGAAAATAACTGCCAACTGGAAAAAAAATTACCATCAGACATTGATTCAATTACCATCAGAAATAAACTATTATTTCAGTGTGTCTTAAAAGTTAAAGTTTGTTGCGAAAAAGAAATTTATGGTGATTTCACAAAAAGAAGCCAGACAACCCTCGAAAGTAACGTCAGGTCAAAACGAAAATTGTACCATTGGAATCAGCATGGTTGGAAACCATCAAAAAGGAAATTCCAGTCCCCCTCCTTGAACAACAAGGAAAAACACTTCTTTACATGGGTAGCACTGATCTGTCTCCCGTTTTTATTCTTCTTTCTACCAGGGCTAGGGGGTGACCAGAACACCATAGATAGGTGTGTAAGAGCTCATTCAAACGGAAACTAAATTTGCTTGGACCCTTTTTAAGTGGCCAAAAATTGGAGGGCAACTAGCCCCCACCCCTCCCTAAAGGCAACCTCCTCCCAAAGTCATCCAATCAAAAATTTGATATAGTCATTTTGTTAAACATAGTTCAAAGGTCAAAATCTCTGGTTTTGGTGATGATATGACCCTCCATAGTCCCTGGGGAAAGGGCTGCACACTGTATCGGTATCGGACGTATTTATAGGACAAATATCAGTATTAGCATAATGTTATAGGGCGTATTGGTATCGCAGGTATCTAGACAGATTTTTAATAGCTCATATAAAAGATATTTCTCATATCTACGTCCAGTGGCGTAGTTTCGTCAAAATCCGGGGGGGGGGGTGGCAAAGCTGGAGTAAATTTTCCCAAATCAAGTGAAAATGATAGTGAAAACTGATAAATGAGCCATATATTACAATAGAGGCAAAGATATACGAAAGAAAACTGACCTGTTTCTCTGGATACTTGAATTATACAGGTTAATCTTAGTTTTGACAAGATTTTTTGCAGAAACTAAATTTCTACAGGGGAGGCAAAATGAGGTCGGGGGGGGGGGGGCAAACTTGGCTTGGAGGTGGCCGTTGCCCCCCCCCTTCCCCATAACAAATTAGGCCCCTTTTTACGTTATTCCTATAAATTCTACCACCAGCAAGTTCCAAATGGCACTAAAAACGGCACTTTTGATGCCATGTCTCAAGTGAAAAATCCGGGGCTAGTAGGCTA
This sequence comes from Artemia sp. Qi Xiang Cuo, assembly GCF_049724085.1. Classification (NCBI taxonomy): domain Eukaryota; kingdom Metazoa; phylum Arthropoda; class Branchiopoda; order Anostraca; family Artemiidae; genus Artemia; species Artemia sp. Qi Xiang Cuo. The sequence goes on along the minus strand of NC_142799.1, from coordinate 65,223,449 downwards.
CCAGTAGTTTTTAGAGTGACGCTCATGACTCATTTGAAAGCTATTTTTCATATCTACGTGATGATTATCAATTCTACCATCCATAAGTGTGATATGGCACTAAAAACAACACTTTCGATGTCACTTCTTAAGTAGAAAAGCTTGGAAGTATAAAACTATATCGTCATTGTAATCATTATGGTCCAAAACCCTTAACCGACGGTTTTCAAGAACACCCCGTGTGTTACTCCTCCAAGGCCCCCTTAATAAGCTACGCAATTAAGGTACAAGCACTAATATATCAAATTAGATTATAATGCTCATTTGTCTTCCCCTTTGTACATGCCAATGAGCCTTTAGGAAAATAATAATATGTAAGATTTTATGTGTATCTAATGAAGAATAAATCTTATCTTATTTTATCTTAAAAAAAAAAAAGTTTGGTTCTGTTGGTAAAGTGTTCGACTTCGAATTAAAGTGGCTTGCGTTCGACTCCTGCTTGGTTTTATTTTTTTTTCAATCATTGTTTTCTCTCTTCTATACGATCATTTTCAGATTATTTCACTGTTTTTATAAATATGATGCACTCATTTTTTAACACGTGTCTCAGGAAGGTATTTGGTCAAGCATTTTGATTCAAAAGGGAAGAGAGGTCATCCACGACATTCTGAGTAGATCACTAAATCCACACCCCAACGAGTGGCGTAATTTTGTCAAAATCCTGTGTGGGCGGAGTCAATGTTGGAGGCAGTTTTCCCAAACCAAGTGAAAATGACAGACAAAACTGAAAACTGAAAATTACCTGTTTCAGTGGATGCTTCAATTATGCAGGCTTATTTTAGTTTTGACAACATTTTTGGAGAAACTAAATTTAAGATGGGGGGTAAACTGGGTTCTGGAGGAAAACTGAGCTCTGGGAAGGGAAGTTGCCCCCTCTGCCGCATACCAAATTACGCCCCTGACCCCAATTCCCTACCACTTAGTGGTTGGAGAAGTGTAAGCATGGGGTTCAGGAACCACTCAGAGTTGTATATTAAAAGAAGGATTACTTATTTTTATACTTACTTATTCAAATTATTTACTTGACAATTCCACCTTAATATTCTCGTCATACGTAAGATTGTGCATCCAAAGAGGAAGAAAGATCTATTTCCTGTTTTTTATTTATTTATTATTTTTTTTTTACAAAAAGAAACGACACTATGTTTTGATTTTTTTTTTTTCACTCTAAACTTATTTTTTCCTTCAATTTTTGTACGGCTTCTTAGTTCTGCTCCTCAATAAGGGTTGAGATGTCTTATCTCCCCAAGATTGGAGGTGATTAGAAATTATATAAAAAAAATACAAGTTTTCAGCTGAAACTTAGGACCAACATTGAAACTTAAAACGAACAGAAATTATTCCGTATAAATAAAAGAGATCATAGCAGCTTTGTTTCTAAATTAAATTTTAATCAAAAACAAGCCTAGATTAATTAAAAGAAACAAAATTTTTCCGAGGGAATATTTCCCTATGTTTGTAACATTACAGAAAGCTAGCGCTTTACTGAAGACCCAAGACAATATAGGAGTTTTGGTACGGTAAAAGTAAACCTTTTAAGGACACTTTTGACAGTATGAAAGTAAAACATTTTTAGATGGTTGCTTTATTTTTATTTCATTTTTTTCGTTTAATTTGGCATCACACCTGCACAATGAGCTCAGTTCAATGATTAACTGTCGTTTTGGATTTGAGAAGGACATTTCATGATTATTTTGTAGACAAGTTCGAAGCGTCACTACAGGCTCGTTCAGAATTTTTATCACAACTTATAATTCTCCGTTTTATAGAGAAACATATTTGGATTTCCAGAGTTCATATTACGGTTGATATGTTCTTCATTTCGAGTAATACTAGATAAGATCAAGATGTTACCTGATAAATCAATCAATTATTTTATATGCTGGGTAATGACTTTAAAGTTTAAATTTTTCTGCCTAAGTTTTTAAGATAATTTTAATTGTATAATGAAAGCTACTGATATCACAGCTCCTGTAAGACTATGAAAAGCGATATAGATTAGTTTGCAGTTGTGAGGCTACGTACTTACTTTTGACTCCTAAATCAATATTTTTGTTTTTATGCTTGGCTTTTGTGTTTTCAGTAAAGCACTAGTTTTCTGTAATCTTAAAAACATAGGGAAATATCACCAGTTGATTTATTTGCATTAGTTTTATTGATATATATATTAGATAGGCTGTGAAGTAATAATTTTTGTTCGTCTTAAGTTTCAACTTTGCTCTTTACTTCCCTCGGGAAAATTTTATGTTTTTAATTAATAGCTAATACAAATCATGGCTTCTAATAGACATGTAAAATGTAGCCTGCTGTAAGAGGAATGATTTTAGGAGCTCCAAATTTGAAAAACAACGCAAAAAAAAAATAAATTTCATGGACAACTTCAAATTTTTTATTTTTGACAGACTCCTTTTCGGCAGATGGCGATCGGATAGAACTAAAAATTTCCGGGTTGGTATCACAAAACTGTCAGGCAAGGTGTATGTTGAAGGAGCGTCATCTATAAGGCAATTGTATAAATATTTCTAATCAGGAGTAAAAACTAGGCCCGAAGGCCCACTGCACATGTGCCTGCATGGGCACCGATTGGGAGGGAGATGAAGAAATTACTTCTAGATTTTTTCCCACCCAGATTGCAACAGAAAAAAAAATTTCGGTGTTTTTATTGAAAAAAGTAAAAAAAAATATACCCCCCCCCCCTAGGTTTTGAAAATAACTTTTTTGTGTATTTTTTTTGAAAAAACTAAAAAAAAATCATGACCTCTCCCTTTAAGTTTTCGTGAATTGGTGTCCATGGGTGCCTGGCCAGACTTAAAATAATTGCCAGATCCGGGCACATTTTGTCACTCAGCCATACAGAAAGAAGTTGAAAAACGAAAGCTTCTTTTGATACATTTAAATTTCTTATATGTAACAAAATTGCAATAAAAATAAAATTCCTAGTCTTCTTAACCTTCAAAAAAAAAAAAAACTGCACATTAAACCAAACTATCAAGAGTTATTCTGGAGTCATTGTTTTAGGCAATGCCCTAATGCCCTAAGAAACCACAATGGGAATTATCGCCTTATTCTCTTGTTCTCAGCATGATCTATATATAATATCACTCAGAACAAAGAAAGGGGGTATAGGGGAATCGCACAAGATGTCTCAAGAGACCCTATAGGAAGGAATGCACACAACAACCTTAAGACCAATACCCTCCAAAATCTCGATATTTTATTGTTTAACCCCTGTACTTTCCCCAAGGCCGTATCCAGGGGGGGGGGGTTACCCGGTTTGAACCCCCCCCCCCAACCCCGAAATTTTTGACCGTGTAGAAAATTAGTAAAAATTAGTAAAAATAGTCGAAAACCGAGTCGAAAATTAGTAACCCCCCCCCCAAACAAAAATCCTGGATCCGTTCTTGACTTTCCCATGTTTATCATATACTTTGCTTGTTTTGTTCCAGACCCGTCTCAAAATAAATTCCTTCATATACCCGCAATATTTTTAGCCAAGAACCTTCTTAAAAGTCTCTGCTTTCACCCTCCTACACGAGTCAAACCTCTGCGTACGAATAACTTAGGCAGTGCAGTTGCGCTGCCTAAGCAAAGAGCGAAGTGGCTTCCATGAATTCCCCCCCCCCAGGTTACTTTGCATGGAGCTGTCGTAGAGACTTCAGAAAAGGTTCATTCAATCAGAACTTGTAAGTCCTAGTGGCTTTTTTACGAGTCAAAAGTTATTGGAGGGCAACAAGCCCTTCTAGCTGCCCGCCCCCTCTCAACCCCTAAAGACATCTGATCAGATCTAGAGATAGGCATTTTGTTCACAATAGTTTAAGGGTTCAACAAATATGTCTCCAGGGATGGCATACGCCCAACAACCCTTGGGAAAAGATCGTAGATTGTAAAAGTCATCAATTGCTTACACATAAATTTTAAAATGATGGTGTCTGATTAGCCAAAACTTTCGGAGATCATTCTTTAAGCCAAAAAACTTACATATTTTTGGGGGAGAACAGGGGGGGGGGCGGGGGTATCAAAATTGGCCGGGAACTACTGTTTCTAATCAGTTGTATTTCATGTGAGCTTTTACGGATCGTAGGGAAGCGTATATTGTCAGATTTTCTCAAAACCGTACTGTGGAAACGACACATGTAGGCCTACCTGAGACGCTCTTTGTACCTAATTTTGCAAAATACTTGCAATTTGAACTGCTTTTTCGCAGTTTTTTCATGTTTCTGATATCAAGTTATGTTTTTCTTTTAGATATTAAAAGTTGGAAGACGACCTGAAATGGTATTGAGCGGAACTAGATGGCAGAGAGAGTCTAATACCTAGCAACTATATTGAAATGAAAAACCACGAGTATGTAAATTATTCCAAATTTTCTAGCGTAAGGACTTCTCTTTGCGAACGAGACATTTTGTTCACAATAGTTTAAAGGTTCAACAAATATGTCTCCGCAACATTTTGGGAATGGACAAAGGGATCGAGCTGAAACTTTGAGGAAGTAATTTAAAATCAAGTCCATTTATAATTTTGATTTGATAATTTTGATTTATGAATTTATAATCTTGAGGGGATTTATAAGATAAAGGGAAAATTTAAATTTAGTATGCCTACTGGGGGAAGGAGAACGGCTAACCATATTTTGTTTTAAATCCATACATAAATATTTAACCTATATGCTCCTACGAGACTTATAATATGGTATGGTTAAGTAGCTAGATAAATCAAAAAGCAGTATGCTGTCAGGTTGTCAATATGGCGTATATGCAGATGCAGTATCTGAGGAACGGATTTAATAGATACTTGTAGAGAATGCTTGGGAGTGGGGGATGCGTTCGAGTGGAAGCTGAATTGTGTTTAGGGGGAAGGGTAGAGCTAAATCAAAAGACACTATATCAAAATACCAATCAAAATACCATATCTGCAATATCTTGGGAACTGAAATGAATGGATTCAGTGCCCGGTTGAAGCTTTAAGGGAAAACAGTGGAGGAAGGGGTCAAATAGGTTTTAAATTGTCACCTAGGGGACCAAGGGAGCTTATCAAGGACAATAGATATTTGAAGACTAATATAGTTCTATTGATTCTTAGTGTGACCTATTCTCTTTTAAAATGCCAAATTGCTTAGAAATTTTAGGCCATAATTACCTCAGTTAAAATTGCAGGACCCAAGGAACCTCAAGCAGAATACAAATATGGTTGCATTGACTAATGACATCCTATTTTCATTTTAATTGGTTAAACAACAGAAAAATAATTTTTGGGTAAATGATCTCTATGTGCATTTATTTCAACATAGAAGCCCTTAAGACTAAATATAATACAACAAAATTCGTATGTAAAAAAATGAAAGATCAATAATTCATCAATATTCAGGGTTGTAACAGGATAAAGGACAGGATAACTTCAGCCCTATAGAAGGCAGAAAATTATACAGATTTTCAGTCCATCTGAATAATATTACCCCTCCACATCAATCCGAAATTCTATTGCAAAACAATTATTAAACTTTATTATATTTTTTTGGACCAAAATATAAATACCAAGCCAAAATCTTTATTCTTATGCAGAATAACCTAAAAAACTTTACAAATACTCCCTTGATTAATCAATGAAAAAAAAAATAAATACACAGATATTAACTTTAAAAAGTTTAAATAAATAGAAATAAGCCAAGGGAATAATTTCCAGACAGATGCGTTACACCAGAGACAGCTATTTTTCAGGTGCTATTGCCTAAATATTTCCTCCTTCGTGTAACCAGAGCGATCTTCGCGCCCTTCTATTTCTTCGCCTTGGCAAAGGTGAAAAAAAGAAGAATCTCTTCAAATGGTGACGATAGGTCATATTTCTGAAAAACTATCAATTACGCAACATTAAACCTTGCCTTTAACGGCAGCAGTTGAACTTTGATTGTGCTGGAGCCACATTCGGGATCATTCGAAACGGTACCAGGTCAGTTTTTCCAGTCCAGTTTGTAGTCATATTTTTTAATACGCCTAATTCAGAACTTATTTAGAGGGATGATTAAAATGGATGAACTTTCCCGCCCATGAGGATCCAATATGATCGAGGAGATACTCCAAGAAAGAGCAGCAGAGAACAGATTTATTATCAGTAGTAATTATTACCAGCAATACCTTATTTAGTACCTAATTATGACAAAGACCAGTTTTACCAAATAGGCTGCAAAGAGTTCATTTGTCAGTTCAATCAACAAGCCCTGGCGGAGACACTTGACAGGCATAGAGAATAAAATACCATTCAAGATTATTGTTCCTGCCATCAATAAATCCCCTTAATCCACATTATCGCCTTCATCTGGACATCATTAAAGAGTTGAAATTTTTCTTGCGCTGTTGTGTAATTGCAATAAAATATTCTTAACATTACCATATCGTTGGCCATTTAAATTTTTACCACTTCCTAAGTAAATATATGAAGAAAAATGTAAAAGGATCAGATACTGATACTGGAGACAGTATTACAAGAAGTTCATGGATTTACGCTTCTTTCAGTACAAACCAAGATCGTATCCAAGGGGGGAATACCGGGTCTGAATCCCCCCCTGAGATTTTTGTCCAATTAAAAAAAAAATTAACAAGAATCCATATAAACAAATTTTGTTACTTGTTAATTATTCATAACACACTCAAATTCTTGATCTGAATGTAAGATCTAAGAAAACCGCTTTCATAGCCACACAAACAAGCGACGGGCGACAGAATGCATTGGGCTTATATAATTTGAACTATATAGTATTTGTACAGACTGAAGTTAGAAAACAATTTCTAGTTCATAATATGCAGAATAATTGTAGCTTTCACATTTTGCATGCAGACCCGCTACACTTTATCCCCTCCCTAATGTGCATATATATATAGCCCAAATTGTATAAGTCCAATACATTCTGCCACCCGTCAATTGTCTTTGTGGCTACAAAATATGAAACCGGTTTTACAGATTTACAGATCAGAATTCTTGAGTGTGTTCTGAATAATTAACAAGCACCCAAATTTCCCATGCGTTTTATAAACTTTTCTGTATCCCCCCCCCCACTCCCCAAAAAAAAATCCTTAATATACCCTTACTGTAAACTAGCAAGACGTTCTAACTAACCCTCTAGGATTAGTTAAATTCCGAGATCTAAAGCAAATGTATAGGACAGAAATTCCTTTACAGAATTTTACGAAATTTTTGTTCTTTGAAAGACATGTTACACCTTATCAAATTACCCTTTAAAAGGCTATTACTGTTCCAAAGACGCCAAAAATCCATTAAAAATAGGAAAATGAGAAGTGTTCCAATTTACATCTTATTTCAAAGAAGCTCCTGGTAGCATTTCCCCCTGGGAAATTTTATATCAATTTAATTATGCAGTACCACAATCTCTTTTTCTAATTAGAAAGACCACTAAACTTTCAACTTGCGATCAAATGAGCCCTCTCCCGATATTCTATTCTGACGCGGTCATCTCTGAAAAAAAAAGAAAAAAGAAAAACAATGAACACACACCCCTGATCACCCTTTTTCAGGAAAATACAAAATTTCGTATTTTTCAAATTCAAGAGATTAGAGTTACTTTCTTGTATAGTAGCTTAATGCCTTAAAGGGTTGCTGGGAGAGAACAACAAAAATTACATTTCGTTCTATTAAAAGGCAACTCTGGTTGTGCTCATCAAGTCATTTTAGCGAAATGAAAAGGGGGAAGAAAAAGAAGAAAACGGTGACAGTAAGGGGGCACTGACTTCCCGGCAACTTGTGCAGATCTCAGAAAACCATGTGTGCTGCACAGTTCCGCTAGGCTTGATACTATTCTGCCACGCTTAAATTCTCTTAAATTCAATTATGGGCTTTAGAAATAAGATAAAGTAGGAAAACTTATCGAAAAATTCAAATTCTCTAAAAGTGAAAATTGTTTTTAAAAAATGTGCTTGAAATACGTCATCTAAAAACTTTCTCTATTGTTTGTAAGCCATATATATATATATATATATATATACAATATAACCTATAATAAGATTATAATAATCTTATTTCCCCTCTTCGAATTCTTTTTTTTTTCAATTGGTGTATACGAACACGCAGAAGAGTCTAACCCATAGGGAATTCTGCCACGATTGACACGCACCATCTGGTCTGACGACAGTGCGACGTTTCGCCAAATTTAGTAATACAAAATAAGTGTCTCTCGAAATTAATAAAAAAGGTGCATTTTTAGGCCACTATTTGTCAGCATTTCTAAGAGAGCAGGACATTTGGACCAATCTAAGGAAAAAATGTCCCACATCTAAGCAGGCATGAATTAGATAGCTTATAAATGTTATCAGCGATCTCACTCATCATATTTTGTATTTTTGCCATGTCTTTTAAATTATTAGCGTTTATATTATATGTTGGTACGTACGTGTTATAGCGACCACACTTTGTTCTTCATCTGTATTTAAAGCGGTTTTCTATGTTCACTCAGAGATAATCAGCTTAGCCTGAGCGAGATAAAGTACTATACATGTATATTTTAATTAAATATTTAATATATAGAGGTGGTTAGATATTTAATATAATGCGTCCCCATCGGCGTACTTTCCATAATTCTCTGTTGTAGTTTTCATAATTTTGTTATTAAAGCATTATAATTTCATTATATTTTGGTATATTCCGTTACGATTAACCTAATTTTACTTCTAAAGTGCGGACGCTATAACATGTAAGTACCTTTATTTTAATTATATATTATTATTTTTATACATTTATTCTTATTATTATCTTCATACATATACGTCAACATTTTTCGAGCAGACAATGCCAATTCACTCTTCCGTAAATAAAAAAAAGTTCGCTAACTCCCCTAGAAGATGAGAACGTGCTTGTGTATTAAACGTACTCTTTTATATACCGCTAAAGAAGTCAAGCTTGGTTAATGCTATTGAAATAAATAAAATAGGATGAATATATAGGCCTTATAGTTTACAAACAAATTTGGGCTATATATTTGCACACTAAGGGGGGGGGGGGGTAAAGCATACCATATATTAAATCCGTAACCTAACCTAGGTACCTCCCCCCTAAACACCAAAAAACAACAGTTTAAATATTGTAATGATAATGAAAACCACGCTTTGCATTGCATTACTCTATAGCGGTCTATTGTCGGACAGACCCGTCTAGCGGGTTTTTCGAGACTGGTTTCGTGACTGGCTATAAAAGAGTACGTTTAATACATAAATACCGACGAGAATACTAGTATGAGTAATTTACCATTAGAACGGGTAAATATGTGATTAGTCACACATTAGCGCGAGTCATTAATTTATTTTAGCTCTGTTTTAGCATAAAAATGAAATATAAAGAAATAGAATTGACAATCCACCCCAATTCTTATTTTTAGTTTGAAGAGTTTCGTTATTTGCAGGTTACTTCCCGTACTTTCTTGGAAAATGCACTACGATTGATTCGACGACAAGTGGTTTACTTTTTCTCAGTTTTAGCTTGAAAAAGAAACCTAAAAGTTAAAACAAGAAAAAAAGCATTAACTATCTTTCAAAATTCTTATTTTGACAAGGTTTTGTTTTGTACAAGCTCCTTCCCACGTTGAATCGTTTCAAAAATGATTTCTCACGCCTCAAGAATTAGATGCTAATACCCACAGGTTGTAAAACTATTACAGAGCAATGCTCAAACATAAAAAAGTCACGACCCCTTAACCAAGGCACCCAAGTTATTTCAACAAAGAGCTGGGTTCCAAGTGCTTCATTAAGTCTACTTGAATTGGCATAGGTGAAAATTGAAATTTACGAAATTCAAAAGTAGTATCCTTGTCACCTCTCCAATACATAGCATGACTTCTGATTTACAGGAATAATTCGATTTAATATAATCTATATATATATATATATATATATATATATATATATATATATATATATATATATATATATATATATATATATATATATATATATATATATATATATATATATATATATATATATATATATATATATATATATATATATATATATATATATATATATATATATATATATATATATATATATATATATATATATATATACAATATAACCTATAATAAGATTATAATAATCTTATTTCCCCTCTTCGAATTCTTTTTTTTTTTTTATTGGTGTATACGAACACGCAGAAGGGTCTAACCCATAGGGAAATAATTAGAGGATTTTTCCGAAAGGAGGAGTGGGGGTGGGTAGAGATACAAAAAAACACCTAGGTCACTTTTTCAATGTTTTAAGGGGACTCCTGTGGAACAGTCTCATGGGGAGTTGCCTCTCTCTTGGGCTTATATGTTTGGTTATAAATTATGTTTTATAAGAAAGATCATGTATCATGTTTTTGTGCCTACGTGAAACAATGGCGTAATTTTGTCAAAATCCTGGGGGGGAGGGCAAAGTTGGAGCCAATTTTCCAAAATCAACTAAAAATGACAGTGAAAATTGAAAAATGAGTCATGTGGTAGCAAAAAAGGCAAAGATATACTAGAGAAAACTGACTCGTTTCTGTGGATGCTTGAATTATGCAGGCGGGTCATAGTTTTAACAAGATTTTGTAGAAACTAAAATTCAGGTGGGCAAAGGTCAAACTGGGGTAAGGAGGAGAACTGAAGTCTAAGAAGGGCAGTCGCCCCCCTCCCTGCCCCATGGCAAATTACGCCCCTGACGTAAAATAATAAAAACATTAAATAATGGTGCAAGGAGAGAATAAAAAATGTTGTGAGCAAGTACCTCGGGAGACAATACCTTGCTGAACCAGTCTAAAACACTGCGAGATAGTTGTTTTGGCACTGACATCATATATTTAAATGTATTAATATTAATTGCAATTTTTAGAGGGGAGGGGATTTCTATGCATAAGTCTCAGAAAAATTCCCTTTACCCCCCCCCCCTCACACTGTCTACAGATGTGGTTTCTTCGAACCAATCTTCTGTAAGAAAAGTTGTAATGTTTATATGTGTTTGTGTCTAACAGACATCTAAAACATCAGTAGAGAGCTATCTTATACCCCCATTGCTCACCCCTGCTGCCACCTATAACTTTTTTGCACCCCATATAAGGGCATAGCCTCCCTAGGGAGAACACGTGGTTAATGGGGTCAATGACCTCTTTTTCCAAGGTCGATTTATTTGATGTTTCTATGTGTAATAGCTCCGGGGCGAAGGTTGCACATGCGCATTGAATTCTAACGGGAAACAATGTTATTGATCTAGGACTCAAGGGGGAAGTGAATTTCCGAGAAATTGATTGCGTAATCAAAGTGTCTCAACAACAACAACACCGACCTTGACAGTTGCTGAGAGCGTGCAATTACAACAACATCGACCGTGGAACACCTGTGCTGTCGACCTCAATTCACCTATCGTGAATCAATAATTCCCCTTAGAAACAACAAATTAATTCCCATTTCTTGACAGATCAATCAATCAATGACATCATCTGTCAGACTTTAAAAATTATCGCCCTAGAAACATTTCTCCAGGAATAGATCCAAGTCAATAATGTCTTTGCCTCGGGAACAACTCTTTTGGTCGAACTCCAAAGGATATTAATAGCCAAAGGCCATGGAAACAATTAGGCAAGAAACTTCTTAGCGATGAATTGTTTTAGCGCGCGAAAAGGTTTCTTATTAATTTGAAATGCGTTAGCGCAGGGATGCCAATAACAAAGGAACACGCTGAATTTACGTTTAGGGATTATTTGGGCGAAACCGTTTTAGACAGGCTATGGAACTATTTCGGCGAAACAGTTAGAGACATTTTGAAAGAAGATTTTAGGAAAGGTTTTAGAAGAGAATTTAATGGTGAAACTCTGTGGTCGTTATAATACACAAGTTTCATTTGAACAATGTTGTGAGGTCCTCTAACCCAACCCCAAAGGGTTCCAATCCTCCTACCCTAACCCCGAAGGAAGCCCCCGGTCCTCAAAGGCCCCCCAAGCTCCCAAAGGGCCACCGGCCCCCCACAGGCCCACCCAGACCCCCAAAGGCCATCCCCGGGCCCCCAAAGGCCCATCGAGCTCCCAAAGGACCACCGGCGCCCCAAAGGCCCACCCAGACCCCCAAAGGCCATCCCCGGGCCCCCCAAAGGCCCATCGAGCGCCCAAAGGACCAACGGGGTCCCAAAGGCCCTCCACCGGTCCCCAAATGTCACCCAGGCACCCAAAGGCCCTCCCTGTGCCCCCAAAGGCCCTCCTCCGGTCCCCAAAGGCCCATCCAGCTCCCAAAGGACCTCCACCGGTCCCCAAATGGCCCTCCGGCCCCCCAAAGGCCCTCCCAGTGCCCCCAAGGCCCTCCCGGTGCCCCAAAGGCCCTCACCCCGGGCCCCCCAAAGGCCCATCGAGCTCCCAAAGGCCCAACGGGGGCCCAAAGGCCCTCCACCGGTCCCCAAAAGCCCACCAGGCACCCAACGGCCCCCCCTGTGCCCCCCAAAGGTCCCCCCGAGCTCCCAAAGGACCACCGGCCCTCAAGGGACCCACAGACCCTCAAAGGCTCTCCCCGACCACCCCATCTTTCGTTGATGTGTGTTGTCTGAAACCTATGATTTGGGATGTGTAGTTTGCTACTTCAGGCTTTTCTGAGCTAAGGTTTCCTAGTATTTCCTAGGTGAATGATGTCTGAAACCAATAGTTTGGGATGAGTAGTGTGCTATTTCAGGCTTTTATGAGCTGGGTTTCTTAGCCTTTCGTTGGTGTGTGTTGACTGAAACTTATGATTTGGGATATTTAGTTTGCTATTTTTGACTTTTCTGAGTTGGATTTCTTAGTCTTTCATAGGTGTGTGGTGTCTGAAACCTATGATTTGGGATGTGTAGTTTGCTATTTTCGACTTTTCTGAGCTGGATTTCTTAGCCTTTCATAGGTATGCGTTGTCAGAAAATTATGATTTGGGATGTATAGTTTGCTATTTCAGGCTTTTCTGAGCTAAGGTTTTCTAGTATTTCATAGGTGAATGTTGTCTGAAACCAATAGTTTGGGGTGAGTAGTTTGCTATTTTTGACTTTTCTGAGCTAGGTTTCTTAGTCTTTCGTTGGTGTGTGTTGACTGAAACCTATGATTCGGGATATGTAGTTTGCTATTTTTGACTTTTCTGAGCTGGATTTCTTAGTCTTTCATTGGTGTGTGTTGTCTGAAACCTATGATTTGGGATGGGTGGATTGCTACTTTTGACTTTTCTGAGCTGGATTTCTTAGCCTTTCATAGGTGTTTGTTGTCTGAAACCTATAGTTTGGGATGACTAGTTTGCTATTTTTGACTTTTCTGAGCTAGGTTTCTTAGACGTTCATAGGTGAGTGTTGTCTGAAACCTATGATTCTGGATATGTAATTTGCTATTTCCGACTTTTCATAACCGGATTTCTTAGTCTTTCGTAGGTGTGTGGTGTCTGAAACATATGATTTGGGATGTGCGGGTTGCTATTTTTTGACTTTTCTGAGCTGGATTTCATAGCCATTCGTAGGTGTGTGTTGACTGAAACCTATGATTTGGGATGGTTAATTTGATATTTTTGACTTTTCTGAGCTAGATTTCCTAGCCTATCATAGGTGTGTCCTTTCAGAAAATTATGATTTGGGAGGTGTAGTTTGCTTTTTGGACTTTTCAGAGCTAGGATTCTTAGTCACTCATAGGTGTTTGTTGTCTGAAACTTCGAGTTTGGGATGAGTAGTTGGCTATTTCAGACTTTTCTGAGCTAAGGTTTCTTAGTATTTCGTAGGTGAATGCTGTCTGAAACTTATGATTTGGGATATGTAAATTACTATTTCGGGCTTTTCTGAGTTGGATTTCTTAGTCTTTCATAGGTGTGTAGTGTCTGAAACCTATGATTTGGGATGTGTAGTTTGCTATTTACGACTTTTCTGAGCTAGGTTTCTTAGCCTTTCATACGTATGTGTTGTCAGAACAATATGATTTGGGATGTGTAGTTTGCTATTTCAGGCTTTTCTGAGCTTAGGTTTTCTAGTATTTCGTAGGTGAATTTTGTCTGAAACCAATAGTTTGGGATGAGTAGTTTGCTATTTTTGACTTTTATGAGCTAGGTTTCTTAGTCTTTTGTTGGTGTGTGTTGACTGAAACCTATGATTTGGTATATGTAGTTTGGTATTTTTTAATATTCTTAGATGGATTTCTTAGTCTTTCATAGGTGTGTGTTGTCTGAAACCTATGATTTGGGATGGGTGGATTGCTACTTTTGACTTTTCTGAGCTGGATTTCTTAGCCTTTCATAGGTGTTTGTTGTCTGAAACCTATAGTTTGGGATGACTAGTTTGCTATTTTTGACTTTTCTGAGCTAGGTTTCTTAGCCATTCATAGGTGAGTGTTGTCTGAAACATATGATTTTGGATATGTAATTTGATATTTCTGACTTTTCATAACCGGATTTCTTAGTCTTTCGTAGGTGTGTGATGTCTGAAACCTATGATTTGGAGGTGTGTGGGTTGCTATTTTTTGACTTTTCTGAGCAGGATTTCATAGCCATTCGTAGGTGTGCGTTGACTGAAACCTATGATTTGGGATGGTTAATTTGCTATTTTTGACTTTTCTGAGCTAGATTTCTTAGCCTTTCATAGGTGTGTCCTTTCAGTAAATTATGATTTGGGAGGTATAGTTTGCTTTTTGGACTTTTCAGAGCTAGGATTCTTAGTCACTCATAGGTGTTTGTTGTCTGAAACTTCGAGTTTGGGATGAGTAGTTGGCTATTTCAGACTTTTCTGAGCTAAGGTTTCTTAGTATTTCGTAGGTGAATGCTGTCTGAAACTTATGATTTGGGATATACTATTTCGTAGGTGAATGTTGTCTGAAACTTATGATATGGGATATGTAAATTACTATTTAGGGCTTTTCTGAGTTGGATTTCTTAGTCTTTCATAGGTGTGTGATGTCTGAAACCTATGATTTGGGATGTGTAGTTTGCTATTTTCGACTTTTCTGAGCTAGGTTTCTTAGCCTTTCATAGGTTTGTGTTGTCAGAAAATTATGATTTGGTATGTGTTGTTTGCTATTTCAGGCTTTTCTGAGCTAAGGTTTCCTAGTATTTCGTAGGTGAATGTTTTCTGAAACCAATTGTTTGGGATGAGTAGTTTGATATTTTTGACTTTTATGAGCTAGTTTTCTTAGTCTTTCGTTGGTGTGTGTTGACTGAAAACTATTATTTGGGATACGTAGTTTTCAATTTTTGACTTTTCTGAGCTGGATTTATTAGCCTTTCATTGGTGTGTGTTGACTGAAACCTATGATTGGGATGATTGGTTTGCTATTTTTGTCTTTTCTGAGCTAGATTTCTTAGCCGTTCATAGGTGTGTGTTGTCTGAAACTTATGATTTGGGATGTGTAGTTTGCTATTTGAACTTTTCAGAGCTATGATTCTTAGTCCGTCATAGGCGTTTGTTGTCTGAAACTTCTAGTTTGGGATGAGTAGTTTCGCTATTTCAGACTTTTCTCAGCTAAGGTTTCTTAGTCTTTCCTAGGTGAATGATGTCTGAAACCTATGATTTGGGATATGTAAATTTCTGTTTTGGACTTTTCTGAGTGAGATTTCTTAGTCTTTCATAGGTGTGTGTTGTCTGAAACCTATGATTTGGGATGGGTGGATTGCTACTTTTGACTTTTCTGAGCTGAATTTCTTAGCCTTTCATAGGTGTTTGTTGTCTGAAACCTATAGTTTGGGATGACTAGTTTGCTATTTTTGACTTTTCTGAGCTAGGTTTCTTAGCCGTTCATAGGTGAGTGTTGTCTGAAACATATGATTTGTGATATGTAAATTACTATTTCGGGCTTTTATAAGCTAGATTTCTTCGTATGTCGTTTGTGTGTGTTTTCTGAAACCTATGATTTGGGATGGGTGGATTGCTACTTTTGACTTTTCAGAGCTGAATTTCTTAGCCTTTCATAGGTGTTTGTTGTCCGAAACCTATAGTTTGGGATGACTAGTTTGCTTTTTTTGACATTTTTGAGCTAGATTTCTTAGCCGTTCATAGGTGTGTGTTGTCATAAAAGAATTATTTGGGGGAGTTTACGGCCTATTTTAGGATTGTCCGAATGGGATTTCATATTCCTTCATAGGCATGGTGTGTCTGAAACCTATTATCTTGAATGGGTTTGTGGATATTTTTTTACTTTTCTGAGATGTAATCAATAGCCGTTCATAGGTGAGTGCTGTCTGAAACTTATGATTTGTGATGGTTAATTTTCTATTTCTGGCTTTTTATTAGCTAGGTTTCATAGCCTTTCATAGGTGTATGTTGTCAGAAAATTACGATTTGGGATGTGTAGTTTGCTTTTTGAACTTTTCAGAGCTAGGATTCTTAGTCCATCATAGGTGTTTGTTGTCTGAAACCAATAGTTTGGGATGACTAGTTTGCTATTTCAGACTTTTCTGAGCTAGATTTCTTAGCTGCTCATAGGAGTGTGTTGTCTGAAACTTATGATTTGGGATATGTAAATTACGTTTTCGGGCTTTTCTGAGTTGGACACTTCTAAATTTTTCCACACACGAAAACTTACACACACACACGTCAAAACTTACACACACAAAAGCTTAGACACACAAAAACTTACACATACACACACAAAAACTTACACCCACACGCAAAAACTTACACCCACACGCAAAAACTTACATGCACACAAAAACTTACATGTACACAAAAACTTACAAAAACACTAAAACTTACACACACGCACAAAAACTAACACACACACACACACAAATAAACACACACACAAGAAAACTAACTCACACACACACACACACACACATAAATACAAAAAACTTAAAAATCCACACAAAAACTTACAATCACAGAAAAACATAAATGCACACAAAAACTTACACACACTCAAAAAATATGACACGCACACAAAAAAACTTACACACACACACTAAAAATTACACACACAAACTCAAAAATACACACACACACACACAAAAACTTACACACACACACACATGAACACAAAAACACACAAACCCGAACACATATCAACACACGCTCAAACTAACACACACAAAAACTAACACACACACACACACAAAAACTTACACATTCACACGAAAACTTACATGCACACAAAAACTTACATGCACACAAAAACTTACAAACACACACACACACACACACACACACACACACACACACACACACACACACACACACGAAAACTTACACACACACTCACAAAACTTACACACACACAAAAACTTACACACACACACACACACACACACTCACACACAAACTTACACAATCACACGAAAACTAACATGCACACAAAAACTTAAATCCACACAAAAACTAACACACACACACACACCCACTCACACACACTCACACACACACACACACACACTAAAACTTACACACACACGCCAAAACTTACACACACAAAAACTTACACACACACACACACACAAAAAAAAAAAAAAAAAACTTACACATGAACACAACAAAAAACTCACACACACACGCTCAAAAACTTACAAACACACACACACACACACACAACAACTCTTACACACACACACCAAAAAACACACACACCCGCCAAAAAATACACACACAAAAACATACACACACACACACACACACACACACACACACACACACACACACACACACACACACAAAAACACAAACACACACACACAAAAAAACACACAAACTTACCAACACACACACAAAAACTTACACCCACACACAAAAGCTTAGACACACAAAAACTTACACACACACACAAAAAAACTTACACCCACATGCAAAAACTTACATGCACACAAAAACTTACATGCACACAAAAACTTACACACACACACAAAAACTTACACACACGCACAAAAACTTACACACACACAAAAACTTAAAAACACACAAAAAATAACAAACACACACACACACACACACACACAAACTTACACAAGCACACGAAAACTTACAGGCACACACAAACTTACACACACACACACACACACACGAAAACTTACACACACACACTTAAAAACTTACACACACAATAGCTGAGTCACACAAAAACTTACACACACACACACAAAAACTAAAACACCCACGCAAAAAATTACATGCACACAAAAACTAACATGCAAACAAAAACTTACACACACACAAAAACTTACACACACTTACCATATCAGTTACATTGTCTTAATTTTTCAAATTTCATTTTGAATTTCTGTCGTGAAATGCAAGAGTTGGAATATTTCAGTAGTGACTTGTTGTGCTTTACCTTCTCACAGTTACATTCTCTTGATTTTTCGAAGTTCATTTTGAATTTCGGTCATGAAATGCAAGAGTTGGAAAATTGGGGTCTTAGTCCACCAACCCGAATGGTGGAAATCCACTAGCTCAGTATTGGGGTCCAAGTCCACCATCCTGATCGGTGTAAAGGCACTATCTCATAATTGGGGTCTTAGTCCATCAGCCTTAATTGTGGAAATCCACTATCTCAATATTGGGGTCTCAGTCCACCAGTCTGAATGGTGGAAATTCACTGTTTAAGTTAGGTTAGTTTACCTTATCATGAGCGCTCATGATAAGTTAACCTAACCTTTTCCGGCGAGTATGGTTAGGTTAGGCTAGATTAAGTTAGGTTAGGTTAAGTTAGGTTAGGTTAGCCCATGTACGCTTCACTTAGGTTAGCTTAGGTTAGGTGAGAGACAGGCAAAAAGTTAGGTGTATGATTAGGTTAGGTTAGGTTAGATTAAGTTAGGTTCGGTTAAGTTAGGTTAGGCTATCTTTGCCTACGGAAGCGCGCTGAAGTAGGCTAACCTAGCCTAACCTAACTTAAACTAACCTAACTTAACCTAACCTAACTTAATCTAACCTAACCTAACCTAATCATACATCTAACTCTTTGCCTGTCTCTCACCTAACCTAGGCTAACCCAAGTGAAGCGTACGTGGGCTAACCTAACCTAACTTAACCTAACATAACCTAACTTAATCTAGTCTAACCTAACCATACTCGCCGGAAAAGGTTACGTTAACTTATCATGAGCGCTCATGAAATGTTAAACTAAGCTAACTTAAACAGTGAATTTCCACCATTCAGACTGGTGGACTGAGACCCCAATATTGAGCTAGTGGATTTCCATCATTCAGGCTGGTGGACTAAGACCCTAATTCTGAGCTAGTGAACTTCCACCGTTCAGGCTGGTGGACTGGGACCCCAATACTGAGCTAGTGGATTTCCACCATTCGGGTTGGTGGACTAAGACTCCAATTTTCCAACTCTTGCATTTCATGACAGAAATTCAAAATGAACTTCGAAAAATCAAGAAAATGTAACTGTGAGAAGGTAAAGCACAACAAGTCACTACTGAAATATTGCAACTCTTGCATTTCACGACAGAAATTCAAAATGAAATTTGAAAAATTAAGACAATATAACTGTGATATGGTAAGTGTGTGTAAGTTTTTGTGTGTGTAAGTTTTTGTGTGCATGTAAGTTTTTGTGTGCATGTAAGTTTTTGCGTGTGGGTGTAAGTTTTTGTGTGTGTGTGTGTGTAAGTTTTTGTGTGTCTAATCTTTTGTGTGTGTAAGTTTTTTCGTGTGTGTGTGTTAGTTTTTGTGTGTGTGTGTGTGTGTGTTTGTGTGTGTAAGTTTTTTTGTGCCTGTAAGTTTTCGTGTGGTTGTGTTAGTTTTTGTGTGTGTGTGTGTGTGTGTGTGTGTGTTTAATTTTGTTTTTGTGATTATGTTTTTGTGTGTGTGTAATTTTGTGTGCGTGTTTGTAAGTTTTTGTATGTGTGTGTAATTTTTTGTGTGAATGTAAGTTTTTGTGTGCATGTAAGTTTTTGCTTGTGTGTGTTAGTTTTTGTGTGTGTGTGTGTCAGTTTTTGTGTGTCTAAGATTTTGTTTGTGTGTGTTACTTTTTGTGTGTGTGTGTTTGTAATTTTGTGTGTGTTTTTGTGTGTGTGTGTGTGTTTATGTTTTTGTTTGTGTGTATGTGTGTATTTTTGTGTGTGTGTGTGTGTGTGTGTGTTTTTTTTTGTGTGTTTAAGTTTTGTCGTGTGTGTTTTAGTTTTCGTGTGTGTGTGTGTAAGTTTTGTGTGTGTGTGTGTGTGTGTGTGTGTAAGTTTTTGTGAGTGTGTGTGTTTGTTTTTTGTTGTTTTCTTGTGTAATTTTTTGTTTTTGTGTGTGTGTGTGTGTGTGTGTGTGTGTGTGTGTATTTTTTTGTGTGTGTATGTTGGTTCGTTTTTGTTTATTTTTTCGTGTGTGTGTGTGTGTGTGTGTGATTTTTGTGTGTGTGTGTGTGTGTGTGTGTGTATTTTTGATTGAGCATTTTATATTGTTTTTTATATTTCTATATAGCGTGAATGTGTAATTGTTTGTGAGTGTGTGTGCGTGTGTGTGTTTATTTGTTATTTTTTTTTTATGTTTTGGAGTGTGTGTTATTTTTAGAGTGTGTGTGTTTGTTTGTGTGTGAGTTTTTTGTGTGTGTGTGTGTGTGTGTGTGTGTAAGTTTTTGTGTGCATTTAATTTTTTGTGTGCATGTAAGTTTTCGTGTTCATTTGTTTTTTTTTGTGTGTGTGTGTGTGTGTGTAATTTTGTGTGTGTGTTATTTTTGGTTTGTGTGTGTTAGTTTTCGTGTGTGTGTGTGTTAGTTTTCATGTGTGTGTGTGTGTAAGTTTTTGTGTGTGTGTGTGTAAGTTTTAGTGTGTGTGTGTAAGTTTTCGTGTGTGTGTGTAAGTTTTTGTGTGTGAGTGTATGATTTTGTGCGTGTGTGTAAGTTTTTGTGTGCATGTATGTTTTTATGTGCATGTAAGTTTTCGTGTGCTTGTGTAAGTTTTTTTTATGTTTGTGTGTGTGTGTGTGTATGTGTGCTTAAGTTTTCGTGTGTGTGTGTGTAAGTTTTTGTGTGTGTGTGTAAGTTTTTGTGCGTGTGTGTAAGTTTTAGTGTGTGTGTAAGTTTTTGTGCAAATGTAAGTTTTTGTGTGAATGTAAGTTTTTGCGTGTGTGTGTAAGTTTTTGCGTTTGTGTGTATGTTTTTGTGTGTGTGTGTGTGTGTATGTGTGTGTGTCTCTTATCTTGTTATTGTTTTATTGTTGTCGTGTGTGTGTGTAAGTTTTAGTGTGTGGAAAAATATAGAAGTGTCCAACTCAAAAAAGCCCGAAAACGTAATTTACATATCCCAAATCATAAGTTTCAGACAACACACTCCTATGAGCAGCTAAGAAATCTAGCTCAGAAAAGTCTGAAATAGCAAACTAGTCATCCCAAACTATTGGTTTAAGACAACAAACACCTATGATGGACTAAGAATCCTAGCTCTGAAAAGTTCAAAAAGCAAACTACACATCCCAAATCGTAATTTTCTGATAACATACACCTATGAAAGGCTATGAAACCTAGCTAATAAAAGCCGGAAATAGCAAATTAACCATCCCAAATCATAATTTTAAGACAGCACTCACCTATGAACTGCTAAGAAATCCATCTCTGAAAATTCAAAAAATAGCAACACACACATCCCAAATCATATGTTTCAGACAACACATACCTATGAAAGACTAAGAAATCCAACTCAAAAAATCTAAAAATAGTAATTTACATATCCCGAATCATTATTTTCTGAAAAGACACACCTATGAAAGGCTAGGAAATCTAGCTCAGAAAAGTCAAAAATAGCAAACTAGGCATCCCAAACTATAGGTTTCAGACAACGAACACCTATGAAAGGCTAATAAATCCATCTCAGAAAAGTCACAAATAGCACACTATCCATCCCAAATCATAGGTTTCAGACACTACACACCTATGAAAGACTAAGAAATCCAACTCAGAAAAGCCCGAAATAGTAATTTACATATCCCAAATCATAAGTTTCAGACAGCATTCACCTACGAAATACTAAGAAACCTTAGCTCAGAAAAGTCTGAAATAGCCAACTACTCATCCCAAACTCGAAGTTTCAGACAACAAACACCTATGAGTGACTAAGAATCCTAGCTCTGAAAAGTCCAAAAAGCAAACTACACCTCCCAAATCATAATTTTCTGAAAGGACACACATATGATAGGCTAAGACATCTAGCTCAGAAAAGTCAAAAATAGCAAATTAACCACCCCAAATCATAGGTTTCAGTCAACACACACCTACGAATGGCTAAGAAATCCAGCTCAGAAAAGTCAAAAAATAGCAACCCACACATCCCAAATCATAGGTTTCAGACACCACACACCTACGAAAGACTAAGAAATCCGGTTATGAAAAGTCGGAAATAGCAAATTACATATCCAGAATCATAGGTTTCAGACAACACTCACCTATGAACGGCTAAGAAACCTAGCTCAGAAAAGTCAAAAATAGCAAACTAGTCATCCCAAACTATAGGTTTCAGACAACAAACACCTATGAAAGGCTAAGAAATCCAGCTCAGAAAAGTCAAAAGTAGCAATCCACCCATTCCAAATCATAGGTTTCAGACAACACACACCTATGAAAGACTAAGAAATCCAGCTCAGATAAGTCAAAAATAGCAAACTACATATCCCAAATCATCGGTTTCAGTCAACACACACCAACGAAAGACTAAGAAACCTAGCTCAGAAAAGTCAAAAATAGCAAACTACTCACCCCAAACTATTGGTTTCAGACAACATTCACCTATGAGATACTAGAAAACCTTAGCTCAGAAAAGCCTGAAATAGCAAACTATACATCCCAAATCATAATTTTCTGACAACGCATACCTATGAAAGGCTAAGAAATCCAGCTCAGAAAAGTCGAAAATAGCAAACTACACATCCCAAATCATAGGTTTCAGACACCACACACCTATGAAAGACTAAGAAATCCAACTCTGAAAAGTCAAAAATAGCAAACTACATATCCCAAATCATAAGTTTCAGTCAACACACACCAACGAAAGGCTAAGAAACCCAGCTCATAAAAGCCTGAAATAGCAAACGACTCATCCCAAACTATTGGTTTCAGACAACATTCACCTAGGAAATACTAGGAAAACTTAGCTCAGAAAAGCCTGAAGTAGCAAACTACACATCCCAAATCATAGGTTTCAGACAACACACATCAACGAAAGACGGGGTGGTCGGGGAGAGCCTTTGAGGGTCTGTGGGTCCCTTGAGGGCCGGGGGGCCTTTGGGAGCTCGGGGGGACCTTTGGGGGGCACAGGGTGGGCCTTTGGGTGCCTGGTGGGCTTTTGGGGACCGGTGGAGGGCCTTTGGGACCCCGTTGGTCCTTTGGGAGCTCGATGGGCCTTTGGGGGGCCCGGGGAGAGGCCTTGGGGCAGGAGGCCTTTGGGGCACAGGGAGGGCCTTTGGGGCACAGGGAGGGCCTTTGGGGGTCCGGAGGGACATTTGGGGGACCGGTGGAGGTCCTTTGGGAGCTCGATGGGCCTTTGGGGACCGGAGGAGGGCCTTGGGAGGCACAGGGAGGGCCTTTGGGTGCCTGGGGGACATTTGGGGACCGGTGGAGGGCCTTTGGGACCCCGTTGGTCCTTTGGGAGCTCGATGGGCCTTTGGGGGGCCCGGGGATGGCCTTTGGGGGTCTGGGTGGGCCGTTGGGGCGCCGGTGGTCCTTTGGGAGCTCGATGGGCCTTTGGGGGGCCCGGGGATGGCCTTTGGGGGTCGGGGTGGGCCTTGGGGGGCGCCGGGGGCCCTTTGGGAGCTTGGGGGGCCTTGGAGGACCGGGGGCTTCCTTCGGGGTTGGGGTAGGAGGATTGGAACCCTTTGGGGTTGGGTTAGAGGACCTCACAACATTGTTCAAATGAAACTTGTGTATTATAACGACCAGAGAGTTTCACCATTAAATTCTCTTCTAAAACCTTTCCTAAAATCTTCTTTCAAAATGTCTCTAACTGTTTCGCCGAAATAGTTCCATAGCCTGTCTAAAACGGTTTCGCCCAAATAATCCCTAAACGTAAATTCAGCGTGTTCCTTTGTTATTGGCATCCCTGCGCTAACGCATTTCAAATTAATAAGAAACCTTTTCGCGCGCTAAAGCAATTCATTGCTAAGATGTTTCTTGCCTAATTGTTTCCATGGCCTTTGGCTATTAATATCCTTTGGAGTTCGACCAAAAGAGTTGTTCCCGAGGCAAAGACATTATTGACTTGGATCTATTCCTGGAGAAATGTTTCTAGGGCGAAAATTTTTAAAGTCTGACAGATGATGTCATTGATTGATTGATCTGTCAAGAAATGGGAATTAATTTGTTGTTTCTAAGGGGAATTATTGATTCACGATAGGTGAATTGAGGTCGACAGCACAGGTGTTCCACGGTCGATGTTGTTGTAAGTGCACGCTCTCAGCGATTCAAGGTCGTTGTTGTTGTTGTTGACACACTTTGATTACGCAATCAATTTCTCGGAAATTCACTTCCCCCTCGAGTCCTAGATCAATAACATTGTTTCCCGTTAGAATTCAATGCGCATGTGCAACCTTCGCCCCGGAGCTATTACACATAGAAACATCAAATAAATCGATCTTGGAAAAAGAGGTCATTGACCCCATTAGCCACGTGTTCTCCCTAGGGAGGCTATGCCCATATATGGGGTGCAAAAAAGTTATAGATGGCAGCAGGGGTGAGCAATGGGGGTATAAGATAGCTCTCTACTAACATCTTAAACAATGGCTCATTGACTGGAAAAAGTAGAGGATTTATTAGCGCAAGTACAGGACAACATTGCTTCACCAGATTTATTTCAAGGTGAAAGCTTTCATATGGGCTATTAAAATCGATGGTCAACACATCACTTCCGCTGCTAGTAAGGATAATAATTGTAACAACGAATCCACATAGAAAGACAGGGGATACTCATTAATTTGCTATTTGGCAGGGAGACAACTGCCCCTCCATGACCTCAGTCTTCCCAGACCCAAGTTTGCCCTCCTTCCAGCTGAAATTTAGTTACTTCAAAAATCTGGTCAAAACTAAGATAAGCCTACATAATTCAAGCATCCAAAGAAACACGTCAGTTTTCTTTTGTATATCTTTACTTTTTTTGTTACTATATGGATCATTTTTCAATTTTCACTGTCATTTTCCCTTGATTTGGGAAAATTGGCTCTAGTTTCGCCCCCTCCCCCCTAATATTTTGACGAAATTACGCCACTGAATTCATACAGACAATAAAATACAATTTTAACTTTCCCAATATTTGAAACACCAGTTTCTAGTAAAAGATGAGGTTGACTACGTCTGGTTCTCAAGTTATACAAAGCATTTGCATTACAAAAATGCGGGAATTTCATTTTCCAAAAAAAAAACTTTTCTACTTATATGATGCCCCTCCTCAAGAAATGTGAATAAGGGCTTTCCCTTACTCATTATTCCATGAGAAGCTCATCACAGATTATGTTTCCTTCCCATAACCGTGACTTCCATTTTTTTGAGCATTCGCAGCTGCGGTGTCTCAGGGTTTGGTGGTGTAGTGAATTTTTAGCAGTAGAAGTGGTATTTGTGGAGATCAGTGCCATATTATTGCTGTAATATTTTTTTTTTTTTTTTTATTGGCACATTTCATCTTATCTGAAAAGCACATGGTGGTAAGAACTACCAACAGTCACAAGTATTTGGCGCTAGTTGTCCTTCACACACTCCATTTTTTTTTTAGAAATTTAACTTTAAGCTTTAACCATTACAATGTGAATCTTAAACTTGGATCTTGGCCACTTAAAGATGGTGGCATAAAAACGAGCAACAGGAAACAGAGCACCCACAACCAGCTAAAGTACCTTCTATGTAGATTAGAAATACCAGCAAAACAATAAAGATCGACATAGTCCGCTTACCAACCAAAACGCCTCTCTAGAGATGTATTAGCAAAACTTATATTTAGATAGCTGATCATAAACTAGATTTGTCACAAGCAAAAAAGGTTATGTATTTTCGTAATCATCTTGCTATGGTTATTGATAAACATTGCGTCTAGAAAATGCATCAAAAAGAGGATTTATTACGATGCAAGTCATAATCCCAACATGATTGATTGTTTGTTGGTTTTTAGCAATCTCCAAATCATATCAAAAGAGCATAACCCCTATTAGCATCTGGGGCGAAGAAACTTTTCCAGATACTACCCCTAATGAAAGCAAAAAATTCCAACATTAATTTCTGGTGAAGTCCATAAGAATTCATTAGTCTATATGGCAGAATTTGGAAGAAAACCGAAAAATTATAATTTAATGAATTGTGATGAGAATTTTAATAGGAATAGTGATTTACGGTAGTTATTCCTTACGATATATGACCCCTATTAGCATCTAGGACGAATAGAACTCTGAATACTATCCCCAGTGAAAGCAGAAAAACAATTTCAATATAAATTTTTGGTTAAGTCCACAAGAGTTCGTTAATCTAGATGGCGGCCATTTAGAAGAAACAGAAAGATTTCATTTTTTATAAACTGGAATGTGAATGATAGCAATAATAATGATTTTCCGAAGCAACTTGTAGAATTAAAAAAAATATCTCATGATGACCAATGGTCTGCGTAGCGCAGGTACATATCTCCTTATTTTCTACCTTCGGCCGGGAGTGTATTGGGTGGTTGGGGGCAAATCATCCGAAGCTTGCCATGCCCCCCCCCCCAGATTTCTCCAGGTATCCATTTAGAGCAAGGTCGATTCTGGTTGACCTTACAAGGTCACACCCCCAACTCCTGTTCCAAACCAAATAGCCAGCGACCCCAGGACTCGAACCCCTGTCATAAGGGACAATGCATTTCAAGCATTTAGTATTAATAAAACTGAAAATACTACCCCTGGCGAAAAAAAAAATCAATATTTATTTTTGGTTAAGTCCACGGGAATTATTTAATCTTTATGGAAATATTTGGGAATAAAAAGAAAACATCTAAGTTAATTACATGCAATGAGAATAATAATAAGAATAATGATTTATGTAGTTACCCCTATGATAGACAGCCCGTATTAGAATCTGGACGAAGCAAAATACAAATAATACCTCTAATAGAACACAAGAAAAAAAAATCCATATTAATTTTCGGGTAGTCTAAGAAATTTCGTTAATGTGTATGGCGGTATTAGGAAAGAAAAATTATACAACTTAATGAATTGTAATGAGAATAGTAATAAGAACAATTATTTGCGGTGATTACTTTGCGGTAGGTAACCCCTATATTATTGTTGACATCTATTACGATGAATAGATTGTAATGGGGTCCCATTCGACAGCATGTCGAATTCCCGGTGCCAAGGCCGTATCCAGGGGGGGGGGGGGGAACCCAGTTTGAACCCCCCCCCCCCCGAAATTTTTGACCGAGTCGAAAATAAGTCGAAAATTAGTAAAACCTAGGTAAAAATCAGTAAAATTAGTCGGAAACTGAGTAAAAAATTAGTAAAGCCCCCCCCCCCCGAAAAAGTCAAAAATTAGTAACCCCCCCCCCCCCCGAAAAAAAATCCTGGATCCGCCCTTGACTGGTGCACACTTTTTTTTTCACACAGTAAAAAAAAAGAAGCAATTTCAATATATATTTTGCGGTACAAATATAAGAGACCGTTCACCTGTGTGGTGATATTTGGGAATAAATATAAAAATTCTAATTAAATGAATTGTTATGAGAATGATACTAATTTTAATACTTTAGGTAGTCGACTCCACGAAGGAACCCTATTAGTATCGGGATAAACAAAACTGCAGGTTCTACCCCTAGTGAAAGGAGAAAATCAATCTCAATATTTATTTTTGGTGAGGTCTACGAAAATTCGTTAATCATCGTGGCAGAATTTGGGACGAAACAGAGAAATTTCAATATAATAAACTGTAATGAAAATAATGATTTACCGTGGTTTTAGAGTAAGAATATTGCCAAGGAGGTAATGGGAACCTTTAACAAAACTTAACTATTTGGAAGGAACGCAGAAATTCCATAATAATAATAAAGGCTAAGCCAAACATTGTTGGAACTATCTAACTGAAATTTTCTAAATAATCATGTAAGGATTTGTTAGGCACTCGTCTGACCGACTTAATACCAAACCATAAGCTTCAAAAAAACGTGGTTCAATCACACTATCTAGGTCTATAGCATATAAGAAAGGGTAAGATGGTTAGGATATGTTCAACGGGAAAAGGATGAGAGGCTAACAAATTTATGTTTTTCTATTGCAGGGACCGCTTTGTCCCGTTGGGACCCAACGAAAGCAGGATGCCTTCGAATTGGACCCCATTCAACGTCGAGCCACGCAGCTTCCTGTGGCGTTAATTCACGACAATGAAGGAGGGAGGCAAATTTATTTTCCAACGTCTAGGGGGGGGGTAATTTTACATTTTTTCTTAATATTTTTCCAATGGAATTACCAAAAAACGTTTTGCAATGAAAATACCCCACAAATTATTTTACATCTAACTTATAGTTATGGTCTTTTCTTGAGTTCTGTCACTTCATGGAGGAAATCATACTGATACTTAAGTTTATCAGCAAAATTCATGAGATCCTTACGGATTCCAGTCATTAATGCCTTAAGAATTCTGTTTTTAGAATTCCAGCATGCAAACTTCAGTAAGTCCCTTTTCAATATCCCCTTTTCGGATCTTCGGAAAAGATCCCTTTTGGGAGCCCATCATCTCTAGATTGGAGGTATACCCCAGCTCCTAGTGGCGTTAATTCATGACAATGACGGGGAGGGGCAATTTTAATTTCCAACGTCTAGGAGGGAGGCAATTTTATAGTAAATAAAAATTCAATGGAAGTACCAAAAAAGGTATTTTGCAATGAAAATTCCCCAAACTGTATTTTTCAAATCTAGGGGGAAGTCTGAAAAATCTCGGGCATAAATACCCCTTCCCCCTTCATTGAAATCACTGACAGCTCTTCGCCCCCAACTGCCCACTTATATGAGTGTCTATCATTTAAAATAAATAATGTTTGGATTAAAACTCCAATTTTCGGTTTTAGAGGTTGCTGAAAACGATCCTTCAGCTAAGACCGCATTTACTTCTGTGTTTTAATAGGTTTAGGTTTTATTTCATCAAATAAACGAAAAATGATGATGGACTTTCATATTGTAAAATTAGCCTCAGATCTTTAATAAACATGCTCTGAAATGCAAATTATGGTAAGATTGGAATACAAATTATCATTAGAATACATTCAATACAAATTATGGTAAATTGGAAGCCATTTGTAGAAACATGTAGGCTCCATATTGTCTTTCATTTTAAGACCCCCCAAAAGTGGTTCTATCCTCATATTTGTATTTAGCGACTTCGAGATCATCCTAAATGCCAAACTTCAAGTTGGAACAAAACGACATTAAAAAAATACACTAACTGTGTTTTGCTTTAGGACAAGTATCATATCCCACGATTATCATAAGCGACCCTAAACCAAGACATTTGACTTCACTATAAACTTGAAATCATTCTGACGCTGTTGCTGCACGTTAATTGCGTGTGTAGAGGTTTCCGGGATGAGGGTTCTATTGGTGCTGATTTTTCTTAGCGAGGAGTTGTACGGGTGTAGAGTTGTGGGTCAGGACTCATGGGTTGTAGGAAGGGGCTTTCTGCAATGAGCCCCCCCCCCCAAATGGGATGTGAGGGAATAATAAGAATTATTTAGCTATAACTGATAATCATATGAGAGAGAGTAAATGGTGAAGCTCTGTATGGAGCGAGCAATCATGACATGCAAAAGAATTTGTGGTACAATCCCATTTTGTGGGCATCTCTATAAAGAAGTCAAACAAGACATGCTACTGTCAAACGGGAGAGATGCGTTGAAAAACTCGTTTTTACAAGATGATTCAAGACACTGCTGTAGAGAAATACATTGTATAGCGTGGTTTTAAGATATTTAAAGTGTTGTTTTTTGGAGTTTAGATGGAGAAAAAGGTACCTAGGTTAGGTTACGTATTTAATATATGAAATGCTTTGCCACCCCCCCCCCCTATTGTGCAAATATACAGCCCAAATTTATTTCTAAACTATTATATAGTCATCCAATTTTGTTTTATTTCATTAGCATCAACCAAACTTGACTTTTTAGAGGGGCCCGCAAAATGGGATAGTACCAAATTTGTTTTAGATGAAATGCACCCTTAGGTGAAGTGGGAGAGGGTTAATAAAAATATATCCAGGCGGATTTTACAAAACACATAAGTATACCAAGGGCGAAATAAAAGTAAAATTTATGGGGACCCGACACGGGCCCAAAACACACGCTCTGCGTAAATGCCT
Organism: Artemia sp. Qi Xiang Cuo; assembly: GCF_049724085.1. Taxonomy (NCBI): domain Eukaryota; kingdom Metazoa; phylum Arthropoda; class Branchiopoda; order Anostraca; family Artemiidae; genus Artemia; species Artemia sp. Qi Xiang Cuo. The sequence goes on along the minus strand of NC_142799.1, from coordinate 65,193,226 downwards.
GTTCCTCTACAGTATTTTTTTTTCTATTTTAGTCTCCCAACAGCAGAAAAAGGCGAAGGGGTTCCTTCAAATCCGTGCCCCGTCACCAAAACCCCAAATTGTTCCATTTTTCCAGAATTCAATACATGTTCTGCATAATTTCTGAATTTTTGGAGCTTTATCGAAGTATCGTCCCCTCAGTTCCTAATATTCGAAACCGAGTAAAAAAAGGCCTAGTATCACGAAACCACTAGTTAGCTGCAATTTTAACTCAAACTGATCTTTTTCGTGATAAGCTATTTCTGACAATTTTCCAAGATGGATTCCAACTAGAATTAATTATTTTTATGTAGATTCACAGCAGGTATAGTGACAAAGATTAATACTATAAATCTAAGATTCTTTGTTGTATACAGGCTACTGAGTTTATAAAAATGAGATGTCATTTAGAAGGGGGAGGGGGCTTGTGATCCGCTTCAAATCTTAAAGAAGAGTGAAAGTATTCATGTGAGAGAAATGAAAAGATTTCGAAAATAAAACAAAAGTACTAGACAAAGAGTACTATACTAAATAAACACAAAAGAACCAATACGGTTTTGTGTATTATTCCTGTCCTAAAACAACCAATATTTTGGCACTTCGGGATTGGGGATATGGCACTATTTTTAATCTTTGACAATACTGATAGAAGCTTAGTTCAGTCTGGGCCAGATATTCTAGGGGGAACACAGATAGTGGGACAGTCCCGGAGGACTGTATTAGAGGGGGAGGGGGTTGATCCTACTGTTCTTGGACAAGTGTGACAAGCACTCTTTTGAGTGAAATGAAAAGACCTTGGTAATAAAAATACATTTTCTATACAAAGAGGATTAAATCAAACAGTTCGTGGTAACGAACTGTAAGTAAGGAGCGACCCGGCTCAATAGTAACCAAAACTCCAAAAAACTAAATTTTGATACCAATAGATATAGTGCCTTCTTTTGACAAAGGAATTATCAAACAGTTCGTGTTAAAGAACGGTAAGTAAGAAGCGACTCGGCTCAATAGTAACCGAAACTCCGAAAAACGAAATTTTGATACCAATAGATACATCGAAAGAATCAGATTTTAATGCTGGTTTTAAATATATAAGTATCATCAAGTTTAGTCCTACCCATCAAAAGTAACGCGCCTGAGAAAATTTGCCTGATTATCGAAAAAGGGGGAAACACCCCCTAAAAATTATAGAACCTTAATGAAAATCACACAAACAGATTCAGCGCATCTGAGAACCCTACTGTAGAGGTTTCAAGCTTGTATCTGAAAAATGTGGAATTTTGTATTTTTTTTACCAGAACAAAGACCACGGATACGTGTTTATTTGTTTTTATTTATTTTTTTTCAGGGGCGGTCGCATCGAACCAGCGGTCCTAGAATATCGTGGGAGGGCTCAACCGAACGAAAAGTTCTAGTGCCTTTTTTAAGTGAACAAAAAAATGGAGGGCAACTAGGCCCCCTCCCACGCTCATTTTTTTCCCAAAGTGACCCGATCAAAATTTTGAGATAGTCATTTTGTTCAACATGGTCGAAAATATAATAAATATGTCTTTTATGATGACTTAATCCCCCAAAGTCCCCGGGGGGAGGCCTGAAAGTTTTGAACTTTAACCAATGTTTACATATAGCATTGATTATTGGGAAGTATACAGATGTTTTCAGGGGGGATTTTTTCTGGTAGCGGGGTGAGGGGGGGGGGGTATGTGGGAGCATCTTTCCATGGGGGAAGGAACATTTCGATGAAGGGGCCCCGGATTTCCCAGCATTATTTAAAAAAACGATCAGAAATAAAAAAAAAAACAACAAGTTTTTCAACTGAAAGTAAGGAGCAACATCAAAACTTAAAACGAACAGAAATTATTACGTATATGATTGAGTTCGCCCCCTAGTCAAAACCTCGCTCTTTAAGCCAACGATTTTTTAGCACTTTCATAAGAGCTATTTATTCTAATTAGCGGCCTTTGTGATTAAGGGTCATTTTTAAAGAATTGGAAAAAAATTCGAACTTTAGCGTAAAGAGCGAGGTATTGACTAGGGGGAGAACTCCCTAATATACGTTTTATAAATATATGAATACAGAAGTTCGTTACGTAAGTTAATTCGTAAGTTACGTGTATTTATTCCTTATAAAAACGTTCGTAAATAAAATTAAACAACTTTCGAGAAAGCCATTTAACCAAATAAAAGTAAAATTAGTATACAAACTTTGTTTTAATTATTCATGTACGGTGAGCCAAAACCAAAACCTGCATTAATTCAAAAATTTTCAAAAATGAAATAATAAAAACAAGTTTTTTTTAAACTGAAAGTGCACAATTAAAGTGCACATCTTAACGCAAAAGCAGGACTATAGAGGGATAAATAGACACACTTTTTTAGTCTTGAACAATACTGACACCACTATAAAGTTTGAACGTGTTAAAACATTTATAAACTAATATAACATTTCCACAATACCATAATTTTGGAAAGAAGAGCACCAGATATAAGAAATTGGACTGAGATGCAGGCCTGTGAAAGAAAAAAAAATGCAAGTGGCCTCATATTGGGATTGATTGGGGATTTCGGCTCATTGTTACTCCAGAAGCAGGCAAACAGTACGAAAAACATGGAAAATCAGGTGCAGAAAGGATACCTCTCCCAGTAAGGGTCTGATGAGACGAAAAAAAAATGTATAGTTTTTGTATCAACATGCTGTTTTTTTTTGGTATTTTTTCGATTATTTTTAACTGTTCATGTTTATATTTTTTCTGTCTTATTTTTTAATTGTAGCTCGCTACTAATAAAAATTTTTAATTTCAATACATCTTTGATTAATAGTTGACACAGCACAATGGTTATAGTACTCTTTTCTGGCAATAGAGGGTCGAAATTTAGTGTTCCTTGCGCATTGGCGTTAATTCACGGAAATTTAGAAGAAGAGGGGGCAAAATGTATTCTTCAGTATCTATGGAGCAAAGTTGTCGTTCTTTTTAATTTTTCCAGGAAAATTAAAAAAAAACAGCATTTTTTCCAATGAAAATAGGCTACCCGTGAAAGTTTTCCAATGAAAATACCCGCCATAAAAGGGATTATTCAAAAGCTAGGGGGGAGTCTAGGGGGTAAAGTCCCCCCTATCGACGCAACTTGTTCTGGGGTAACAGTGTTTTTTAAGGAATTTCACACAGTTTTATAATTGCTAAATCTTCACAATATATTTTGAGCAAACATATTTTGTCCTATTCTGTTTCTTCATTTTCATTAGTCACACGTTCAATTTACATCTCAGACCCAAAATAACTATATTTTCTCTTCAATATAAATCTGGCACTTTGTTTTGTAGTGTCTACCAGGTTTATGCCATCTAATATGTGATAAGGTAATTTTATAAGTGATATAAAATAATTTCTCTCGCGAATTTGGTATAAATTATAACTTGATTTCAGATCGTCCATTCAATGTCCGTTTCGCGTCCATTCGCGAATTATAACTTGATTTCAGATCGTCCATTCAATTCGCCTTTATTATCACCCTTTTTACTTCTTTTGGATAATTAATATCATGATAGCCACAGTCAGGGACGTGCGCAGGAGGGGTGGTTCAGCTCCTGCCCCCTCCCTAAGTATTAAATTTTCCAAAATCTCTGGGCACAGCTTCTTCAAAATATTAAATAAAAAAATTTCAACAATTGACCTTACATTCCCAGCACAGCAGACATCAAGCTATTTTACCAGCTATCTCGCTCTAACCCGTGCAGAGGAATTTATCGGGGGGGGGGGATTAATTGAAACAGCAAAAAAAGGCAGATTGTCCGGGAATTATAGCAATTTATTGAAAAAAATCTGAGGTTTCTGTAAGACGCTTGTACATTTGCAATTTCACGAACTTGCGTTTGTAATTACTTGACCAGTCAACATTACTAAAATTTTTGGGTCAGCTGAGAATTTTGATGATAGCATGATCGACCATACCCACATAAAAACCGATAGTTTACTTGTAAAAGATGGAGTATATCAACATTTTTTTATTCTTTTCTTTTTAACTTAAAATGGCATCCAAAAAGAGCAATTATGGTTTGTGTTGCTTTTAGTGGCTCAATATTTGACAGAAACAATAGGTTAATGCAACATCGAGTAAATAAGGTGGGCTTGTTTATCATCACTCTCTAAAATAAGCTTCAGAAATAATGCGATCGGTTTACAAAAATACGTCACAGAAATAAACCGATGGATTTAAAACACACTTTTTGACAAGGGAGTATAGAATAGTAATCTTTTTTTCTTTGTGCCTTACCTTGAATTTTGTCTTACCTTGAAACAAGGGAGCATAGAATAGTATTTTTTTTTCTTTTTGCCTTACCTTGAATTCCTGCATATTTTTAAGACTTCTTCTTACAGGCCTATCAAGACTTGATGCATATTATTGAGACTAACTTCGGAATTTTTGGTTCTTATAATTAAGGAAAATTCTTCGATAATGAAGTTTTAAGGACTCGCTACAGGTATAAGTTCAAGACGCTTTGATAATTTAATTCGACAAAACACTACCGGCCGTCCCTTTTCGTTTTGATTCGTTCTGTTCTGTTCGTTTTTCTTCGAAACCGATAGGTTCAGCCCCCGAGGATTGCTCCAGGGGTGACCCTACCTCAAAGGTACCTTTCGAATCGAGGGATATAATGAAGAAGGATTGAATATAGTTAATGTTGTACTTATATAGTACAGCGGCCCCACTCAAATTCTTGACCCGAGTAGATCTGTTAGACCTGAGAAAAAGCGGTTTAGCTGTCTGTATTTGGAGACAATTAGCTTAGACTTAGGGGAAAAACTACACTGTGGGTGTATTTTAAATAAATATTTAATATATAGAATTGGTGTTTTGGTTGTGTTAGGTTATGTTAGATACTTAATATAATGCGTTCTGGGTGACCTGCTTTCATAATTCTTTGTCGTAGTTTCCATAATTTTGTTAATAAAGCATTATATTTTCATCATATTTTAGTATATTTCATTAGGATTAACCTAACTTCACTTCTTGAGTGGGGTCATTATAATACATAAGTACCGTTAATAGAAAACAATCGTGAAAGTCTCGAAATTTAAAGTCATTTAAAAGGAAGATTCGTGCAAACAAGAACATTCGTGCAAATGGCAACCCTAAAATTCGTTTTAACTATTCACCTCTCTCCTTCGAGAATTTTTTTTGGGAAGCACATTTCTATGAGTCATTATCATCCTCGAGCTATTTTTATACATACATTACATTTAAATTTTCACAGCACGGGCTGAGAGGGATGGCAGCCATCCTCAATTCAAGAGAACCATGGATCAAACAGGTCACAGTAACAAACTGTAAGTAAAGAGCGGCGTCTATGAATAGAAACCTTAGCTTACCCATACACTTGAAATCTGATTCGCGCATATCATTAAGACTTCTTCCTCGGAGGGGGAAGGGTACGTAACATCTTGCATTCATCCTCAGCTTTGTATTCTTCTTCAGCCATCGAGAAAGCCATAAAAGATGGCAATCGCAAACGAATCTGTTGTCGTTAAGACGAAGCACCCGAAGTCTTGGTAATGAGTCAAATACTTCTCGTGGGAGTGAGGTCAAATTGTTGTTGTTCATTGTCCTGTAACAAATATATGGTTTTAGAATTATTTTCACAAGCACACATAAATCGGAAGTGTAAAATAGTTGAGGGAAAAATAATGTAAATCAATTGTTAAAATTCAGCAAAGAATATTCATTCATTCAATTCATATCACTTTAGATAGAGAATCTGACGTCTTTTTTTTCATTCTTCTATTGTCTCTTTAATTATGGATAATTGCAAGGTATCTCTTATTCTAGAGATGTCAGAGGCAACGCTCTAGCGTTGCCTGTAGTAAAGACCATAAGGCTTCAGTGTTTTATTATTCTTAATATTTTTCCCAGAGGTAATTCATATGGAAGGGGTGGTCGTATGAACTTTGTAGGGGGCTCATTTGATTGGAAACCGGAAGTTCTACTGCCCTTTTTAAGAGTCAAAAGTGAATGGAGGGATACTAGCCCTTCCCCCACGACCATTTTTCTCACCCCAAATGCGTCCGATAAAAATTTTGAGGTAACCATTATGTTAAAAAATAGTTTAAATATCAGATAAGAAAGACTCTGGGGTCAACAGAACCCCCCCAGAACCCAGGGACAAGTGCTGTATGTTATGTCCTGGAGGCATATACGGTTTTACTGGAAGAAACGGTCGTATAAACTTCAGAGGGGGGCTCATTTGATTAGAAATTGAAAATTCTAGTTCCATTTTTAAGAGTCCAAAGTGATCGAAAGGTATCTAGACCCCTCCCCCCACCTCCCCAATGGCCTCTTCCCAAAATGCATCCGATCAAAATTCTGAGATAGCCATTTAGATCAAAATAGTCCAAGGATCAAATAACAAAAGCTTAGGTGTCAACACAACCCCCTAGCATCCGGGGGAACGGTTGTAGGTGGGGCATATAAACCTTATATGCCCCAGGAGTATATAAGGTTTTTAGGGAAGAGGCGGTCGTATAAACTTCGGAGAGGGCTCAAATGATTAGAAACTGAAAGTTCTAGTTCCCTTTTTAAGAGTCAAAGGTAATCAGAAAGCAAATAGCCCCCCCCCCCCACGTTCTTTTTTCCGCAAATGCATCCGATCGAATTTTGAGATAATCATTTTGTTCAAAATAGACCAAAGATCATATAAAAAAACCTCCAGGGTTCACTTAGCCCCCCTCCCCATAACCCGGGGACAAGTGTTTTAAGTTATGCCCCGGGGACATCTAAGGTTTTTGTGGAAGGGGTGGTCATAAAAGCTTCGAAGGAGGCTCATTCAATTGGAAATTGAAGTTCTAGTTCCTTTTTCAAGAGTCAAAAGGGACCAGAGAGCGTCAAGCCCCGCCCCCACGCCCTCTTTTCCCCAAATGCATCTGATTAAATTTTTTAGATAGCCACTTTGTTCAAAATAGACCAAACATCATAAAACAAAACTCCGGGGTTGATACAACACCGCAGACCCCGAGGACAAGTGTTGTACGTTACGCCCCAATAGCATATAAGGTTTTCATGGAAGGAGTGGTTGTACAAACTTCGGATGGGGCTCATTTGATCAGTAATGAAAATTTTTAGTTCCATTTTAAGAGTCAAAAGAGATCGGAGGGTAACTAGCACACCCCTACGCCCTTTTCCGCCCAAATGAATTGGGTGGAAATTGGAATAAAAATTTTGTTCAAAATAGTTCATGTAACATATAACAATGCCTCTGGGGTTGACAGGTTGACACAGCCCCGTAAAACCAAGGGTCATGGGTTGTAAGCTATACCCGGGGGGCATATAAGGTTTTATGGAAGGCAATGGTCCTACAAAAGTTTGGAGGAGGCTCATTTGATTGTAAATTGAAAATTCTAGTTCCCCATTTCAAGAGCCAAAAATGGTCAAAGGGTAACAGACCCCCACGCCCTTTTTTCCCCAAATGCATCCGATCGAAAATTTTTGATAGCCATTGTGTTCAAAATAATCCAAAGATCATATAACAATGCCTTTGGGGTTGATATAGCCACCAGAACCCTAGGGTAAGGATACAAGTTATGCCCCGAGGCAAATAAAGTTTTTGTGGAAGAGGTGGCCGCATAGACTTTGGAGGAGATTCATTTGATTGGAAATTGGAAGTTCTATTTCCCTTTTAAAGAGTCAAAAGTGATCGGATGTCAAACAGCTCCCCCATGCCCTTTTTCCCCCAAATGCTTCCTATCTATCTTTTGAAATAGCCATTTGGTTCAAACCAGTCCAAAGATCATATAAAAATCCCTTCTGGGTTGACCCAATCCCCAGAGCCGGGGGCAAGGGTTGTTAGTTATGCCCCAGGGACAAACGAGGTTTTTATCGAAGTGGTGGTCGTGTAAGCTATGGAGGAAGCTTATTTCATTGAAAATTTATAGTTCTAGTTCCTTTTTTCAGAATCAGAAGTGATCATAAGGCAACTGGCCCCCGTCCCACGTCCTCTTTCCCCAAATATGTCGGATCAAAATTTGTATAGCCATTTTGTTCAAAATAGTTCAAATGGCAAATAACTATGGTTCCGACTTTGACCCCCCCCCCACCCTCTAGCCCTCGGGGAAAGGGCTATAAATTGTACTAGTTACCCAACGTAAACACATAATTTTTTATGGAAGGCGCGATCATATAAACTTCGGAGGAGGCCCATTGGATTGGAAATTGAAATTTATTTTGCCCTTTTAAAGAGTCGAAAGTGATCAGAGAGAAAACAGCCCTCTCCCATCGCACACATTTTCCCCAAATGCATCCGACTGGAATTTTGAAATTGTCATTTTGTTCAAAATATTCCAAAATTCAAATAACTATAACTTGCAAGTTGAAACTCCTCCATAGTCCCTGGCATAAGGTTTGTAACTTATACAAGTTGCCCATTGTTAACATATAAGGTTTTCTGGAACGAGGGTAGTATTAACTTTGGAGGGGGCTCACGATTAGATTGGAAATTGAACCTTCTAATTCTTTTCTTAAGAGTCAAAAGTAACCACAGGGCAACGAGACCCCCCTCCATCCGACCCCCTTTTCCAAAAGGCATCCGGTCAATATTTTGAAATAGCCATTTTGTTCAAAATAGCCCAAAGGCCAAATAACAATGCTTTCCGGGGTTAACCCCACTCCAGCCCTCGGGGAAAGGGTTGTGAATTACGTAAGTTGCTTATTGTTACTTTGATAGTTTGTTTAATTTGATACTTTGATTTACCTACTTACGGGCAACTTTTATTTACGGGGGAAAGGCTGTGAGTTATGCAAGTTGTTTATTGTTACTTTGATACTTTGTTTACTTTGATACTTTGTTTACTTTGATACTTGCTTTACTTTGAAACTTTGGCAATCAAAAACGCACAGAAATTAATTTAAAAAAATTTTTGAAAAAGAAATTTTTCAAAGAAAAGTAAAGGCCATATTAAATTTAAGATCAGCAGAAATAGAAATCTATAATAGTTCAAACTTAAAACGACTAGAAATTATAATAAAGAGTAAATGAAACCCAAAACGAACAGAAATTAAATAAACAATCATAGCAAACAAACATACGACAGGTACCATATAAATGAATAAATAAATATTGAAACAAGTAAAACTTAAATTGAATACGCAAATCAAGCTTAAAACGAAAAAAAATCTTTTACTTTTAAGGAATAAATAAAACCCATAACAAACGGAAATTAAATAAACAATTATAGCAAATAAACATAAAATACGTACTAATATAAATGAGTAAATAAATCTTAAAACAAGCAAAATTTAAATTGAATATGAAAATCAAGCTTAAACCGAACAAAAATCACTACAAACAAGAGTTTGGGTACTGCATCTTCCCTAACAGTTAAAGCATAAAGCCTACTGCGTCATCTTCTAAGCAGGGCATTTCATATTATTTTTTTGGAGAGAGCACAAAAAACTGGGGGGGGGGGGTATAGTTCAAATATGCAAGGAAAAGAAAACAGACAGTTTATTCGAACGCTAAAACAAATCTGGGAAAATTATAACAATCTTAAGTTTTTGGGTATGAGCCTTGAGCCCCTTTCCCTTCCCTTTACATTTATGTGGCTGAAGTTTGTGTTGCTAAAATGATAAAAATCTCAAAACATATTATTTTTTGGTTTTCCGGATTTGCCCTAACAATGTAATACCATTAAATATGGGACCTCCGATTTCCATATCAAGAAAGGAGATACTAGTATTAGATCCATAAATTACCATCGCTTGTTTGACACAGAAGATAAACAAAAATTAACAGATAAGTTATAATCACAGTAGACAGAATATAGCAGTATGATCATTCTCTATCTCTCCCATTATAAAAACCCGGACAGGGGTGCGAGTGGAAAGAAACAGGCTAAACAAGCTAAGGCAGAAAGAAGTGGGAGGAGCTTTTTGTTCACGATGACCAGATATTATCTGCGTTAAGCTTTCTGGTATATTCAGAAACAGGCTAAACAAGCTAAGGCAGAAAGAAGTGGGAGGAGCTTTTTGTTCACGATGACCAGAAATGATCTGCGATAAGCTTACTGTCTATAAACTGTGGTTATAATAGAACACAATTTCGTTTTTGCTCAAAATATTTATCAGATAAAGGATAGTTGAAAAGCAGCTTAGTTAGGTTTAGAAAGAAAAATATTTTTTCAGAGTTGTTAATTATCGTTGAGTTTTTTTTTGTTTTTTTTTATATATAGAAACTATTCTGGAGGAAGGTGCACAAACAGTAACTTCTTTCTGCGTGTGATCGACATTCCAGGGGGAGGATAAACAGATAAAATAAAAAGGAGAAGGAACCATATAAAAAAAAACAAGATATTGAAAGGAAATCTCAAAACTTCCCAAGATTTTCTTAAGGCCTTAAGTCCCAAAGGCCTGGCCTTTTGAATGCCTTGAGTGATTACTTCACGTCCGGGCTTACAGTACAAGGCATATATGTAGCCTATACATTTTATATCGGTGAGATAGAGCGTTTCAGGGAGGATGGGGAGGGGGTAATCTTTTTTAGCAGCGTTAATGATCTCGAGACAATACCTTATTTATCTGGCCTGCTCTTTGGAATAACCAGATAGTGAGTATTTAGTGATATACCTGCAACTCCGCAAGTGCAAAGACCTCCCGGCTTAATTGCAATAAAGGAGATAGTATATCCATTAATTACGAATCTACTGGCAGTCACAAAAAAGAGACGCTAGAGTCATCAACAATTTATTACTCACTTCGAGCCTGGAATCTAACCTTTAACTTTAACACCCGGCGAAGCCTGTCAGACGACAGACATAAAAACAAACCGTACCGTACTCTCTTTCATAAAGACCCGAGAATATATTTTGCCCACCCCTAGCCCAAGATTTGATGTCACCCTGTCCTCCCCCTCACAAAGCTGTCTTAGAAGGTTTCAACTCTATTCCCTGGCCGTCAGACAGAGCAAGGTAGACTTACTAAGTAGAACTTGAGAAATATCTGTTTACAAGAGAAAAGATCCCCCTAAGATTTTCATCAAATTTTCAGACATCTGCCCGCGAAAAAAATGGTCTGCCTGCGCTTTTCTGTAAAGGAGTTTTCTCTAGACTTACAGACTCGCGAATCATAACAATAATTCGCAGCAAGGAGCACGTAACAACATTTAATAAAAATTTAATCTTCAGTTTCAGGTGAGAACGATCAAAAATTGACTTCTTGTTAAATTTTTGTGAATACGGTTAATTACAACAGGGAACTCCCAAGGCAATTTTCAGCCACTGAAATGTGTCAACAACTGAAAATCTAACTGAGAGGCTAGTTAAACAAAAAAAAAAAAACATACGTGTAATCTCTTTATAATTGTTAAGCAAAGCGCTGTCTATTCAATGGACATACTGCTGCAGGTATGCTAGAATATTTTGAAAAACCACACTTTCCTGTAATTTAAAAGGAAAATTCCACTCCTTTTAATCGAGAAAAAAAGTTTAACACTTTCTAATTATGCAAGTTTCGTTAAATATAAAATATTTCTATCTCTGAGCACAAAACGGGAAAACTTAAATGGTTTTTCTAAGATTTCCAGGAAAGCGGGTTTGGCCTTTAGTTTTTTCTGTCATTTATTTGGATTTGTTATTCAAGTTTTACAAGTTATGGCAAGACCGCCCAATCAAATCATAAAAACTAAAAAACAATATAAAAGCAATCAATAAACTTAAAAAGATCATAATGGATGAGACAGGGTAATCCAAAAGGTATGGAATCCCCTTAAGGCATTATCAGGTCCTTAGAGAGGATTTCCAATATTTTTGAAATACTAACCCAAGGATACGGTGAAATAGGTAACCCTGAAGGGAACTTTAACCCTGAAAAATCAGAAATAGGGATTTTCAACTGGAAAAACTCGCCTCGGCCGTCTTCAATCCATTTAAAAAGCTCTGAAGGCAAACCTGTCGAGCAGATCAAACAGTTCGTGGTAACGAACTGTAAGTAAGGAGCGACCCGGCTCAAAAGTAACCGAAACTCTACAAAAGAAATTTAGATACCCATAGATACATCAATAGAATCAGATTTTTATGCTGATTTTAACTATATAAGTTTCATTAAGTGTAGTTTTACCCATCAAAAGTTACGCGCCTGAGAAAATTTTTCTTATTTTCGAAAAAAAGGGGAAAAACCCCAAAAAGTCATAGAACTTTAATGAAAATCACACCTTCGGATTCAGCGTATCAGAAAACCCTACTGCGGAAGTTTCAAGCTCCTATCTGCAAAAATGTGGAATTTTGTATTTTTTGTCAGAAGAAAGATCACGGATGCGTGTTTATTTTATTTTTATTTATTTTTTTTTTTTTTGATTTCCCCAGGGGCGATCGTATTGATCCAGTAGTCCTAGAATATCGTAAGAGGGCTCGTTTGAACGGAAATGAAAAGTTCTAGTGCCCTTTTTAAGTGAAACAAAAATTGGAGGGTAACTTGGCCCCCTCCCACACTCATTTTTCCTAAAGTCACCCAATCAAAATTTTGAGATAGCCATTTTGTTCAGCATAGTCGAACATCTAATAAATATGTCTTTGAGGAGGACCTAATCCCCCACAGTTCTCGGGGGAAGGGCTGCAAGTTATGAACTTGCCCATTGTTTACATATAGTATTGGTTAATGGGAAGTATAAAGACGTTTCAGGAGGTATTTTTTCTGATGGGGGTGGTGGTGGAGGGGGTTACGGGGGAGGATCCTTCCATGGAGGGTGGTTCCTTAGGGGAAGGGACATTTGATGAAGGGGGCGCCCAATTTCCCAGCATTATTTGAAAAACGATCAGAAATTAAATAAAAAAACTAGTTTTTTCAACTGAAAGTAAGGAGCAACATTAAAACTTAAAACAAACTGAAATTATTAAGTATATGAGGGGGTTTGTCCCCTAGTCAATACCTCGCCCTTTTCGCTAAAGTTTTTTTAGTACTTTCAAAAAAGCTATCTATTCTAATTAACCGGCCTTTGTGATTCAGGGGTTTGCGATTCGAAAAAAATTCTAACTTAAGCGTAAAGAGCAAGGTATCGACTAGGGGGCAAACTTCCTAATATACGTAATAAAACATACGAATATAGAAGTTCGTTACGTAAGTTAATTCGTAAGTTACGTCCACAGTTTATAGAATTATCCAGTAAGTTTATCGCAGATCATTTCTGGTCTTCATTCTCGGTACGAACAAAAAGCTCCTCCCACTTATTTCTACATTAGCGGGTTAGTCTGTTTCCATCAATCAATGAGAAATGGTTACAAAGTGCATTATTCGTAATAGCGGGTTTCCACTTGTTTTGTGTCCAAGAGAAATCTGACTTGTCTACACATGAAAAGATCTAATGCCGCTTATATTCATATCTGCAAAAACGTTCTCTGGAGCACTTGCACCTTGGTCCGGGTTTTTATAATGGGTGAGATAGGGTATGATCATACTGCTAATTCTATAAACTGTGGTTACGTCAGAACAAAATTTTGAGAAAGCCATTTAGCCAAAAAAAGTAAAATTAATATGAAAATTTCGTTTTAATTATTCATGTAGCCTACGGTGAGCCAAAATCAAAGCTGCATTAAATCAAAAACGTTCAGAAATTAATTAAAAAAAAGTTTTTTTAACTGAAAGTAAGGAATGACATTGAAACTTTAAACGAACAGAAATTATTCCGTATATGAAAGGGACTGTCCCCTCCTCAATACGTCGCTCTTTACGCTACAGTTTGAATCTGTCACACAACTTTATTTTTTAGAACAATAAAAAACTTTAGCGAAAAGAGCGAGGTATTGAGGAGGGGACATCCCCTTTCATATACGGAATAATTTCTGTTCGTTTTAAGTTATAATGTCGCTCCTTACTTTCAGTTAAAAAAAAACATGTTTTTTTTTATTTAATAACATACTCAGGACTCCCTGTTGGGTCATATCTTAAACATACTTTTCAGCTGCTAATACCCCATATTCGGCGCCGTATTTGCACTGGATATCTTTCATTTATTAAAGCAGAGATTCGCCTTAAGACAGCAAGACTCGCAATTCTATATAAGACAATTGCACTGCCCCACATTCTTTATTGTGCACGCCTTATGAAAATCTTTACTCAAACACATAACAAAAAAAAAAAAAATCAGGAAATCCAATAAAAGAACGGGAAATCCAGCAAACAAGATGGAAATCCAATAAGGATCTTAAAGTCCAACATGTTATTTTGTCAAAAAATTGAAAATTCAATTCGGGTATGGTAATTCAACTTCTTTGTTTCTCAACAAATTGGAAATCCAATAATGACCATGGAATTCCAAAATGGTCTCCAATATTCAGTTTCAGCTGTTGAAATTCCAATTTTCTTGTTGACAAATATTACAAAAAAATTTTGTTGAATCTCAAACAATGTTGAATTCCCATACCCGAATTGAATTTTCAATTTGTTGACAAAACAACATGTTGGATTTTAAGATCCTTATTGGATTTCCATCTTGTTTGCTGGATTTCCCGTTCTTTTATTGGATTTCCTGACTTTTTGTTATGTGTTTGAGTAAAGATTTTCATAAGGCGTGCATAATAAAGAATGTGGGGCAGTGCAATTGTCTTATATATAGTTGCGATTGTTGCTCTCTTAAGGCGAATCTTTGCTTTAATAAATGAAACGGATCCGGTGCAAACACGGCGCTGAATATGGGGTATTAATAACTGACAAGTATGTTTAAGATATGACCCAATAGGGTCAAAATCAGGTCGCATTACTTCAAATTTGTCAAACACGTACTTTGTCTTCCCCCATGCACTCGAAATACAAAACCGATTAAATATTACAAGATCACAGAACAATACACAACAGCTGAGAAGGAAATTCGAAATCATAATTCAAAGGTTTATAGCCACCGGTGGCATTATTTACTTTTACATTAATCGGGTGGTTTGTTTTATAAGTTGTATCGTTTATTTGTACGTATTGTTTGTATGTAAGATCACATACGTGACAACAAATAAACCATATATAGTAGTCTAGAAGCAAATTTGTAATTATAATTCAAAGGCTTATAGCAGCCAGTGGCATAATTTACTTCTACAGTAATCAAGTGATTTGTTTTATTGGTTGTATTGTTTATTTATTTGTGATGTTTGATTTTTCTTCAGTTTCGCTTTGTGTTGTTTTCTTTGCTCCTTCCCTCTTTTGTTAATTCGACGGGTTATCCATCAATTTATTCATTAGATAATACACCTTTCCAGGTTCCCAGTAAGTTTCTATTAAATTTGAAGTAAATACATAATCAAAAGTTCTACTGGGACCGTTGGCATTCAAGATTTGCCTCTCTTTGACATAACAGTGTGATCTACCCGTAAATAGAAGAACTCTCGGTTCATTGTCACGAAAGGAGATACTAGATTCATTTACTACCATCTATTGGCAGTCGCAAAAAATTAACGTAATCATCATCAACATTTTATTGCTCATTTGAAGCTTGGCATTTGACCTTTAACATAAACACCCAGTTAGTAAACCATTGGCGTATTTTCCTTATTTATGGGATAAAATGCCAAACTTTCCCAAAAAGGTCACAGAGTTCGAATTCATTTCATTTTGCCTGATTAAGTCACAAGTGCGTAATTAAATGTCACAAGTGAAAATTGTTTAGTCTGGTGGGTGAAACAATTAACTTTTCACGACCATGCAGTGACAAACCATTTTTTCTAGGGGTTTTGTTTTTAACGGTTAACGGTTTAACAATTTTTTTTAACGGTTTTACTACTGATAAGAGTAAACCGGGATGAACTAGGTTAATTTTAAAACATCAAACTGAAACAAAATGAGACAGATAAGGGGCAACGGGCATAGGTGCCAATTAGGGGGAGGAGGGCAAGACAATTGTCCCCTAGAACTAAAAGATGCGTTTTTTGGCATTCTCGTTAAAATACAAAAATATCCCCCTTCATTTTGAAAAATACCCTTTTCTGCACCTCCGCCTGGAAAAAAAACCTTGTCCTTCCTCCATATATTATTTTTTGAGTCGGCGTCACTGGTCAGGAACACTAAGGACGTTTAAAAATATTATATGTATATGTTTTATAAAGAAAAAATATTTTTAAACTTCACTAACTTCGGAGCTATTTTCTTTTGTATCGAAAACCACTTCTTAAATTTCACAGGCTTCGGAGTTTGGAATAGAATGCACCTTTAAAAAGAGAATTTGTCCAAAACATCTTTTTAGGTAGCTTCTAAGGGTTCTAGGCGTTTACCCCCTCCCCCCCCGGAAAATTCCCCCCGAAAATACTCCCTCGGAAAATATCCCCCCGTACAAAACAAGGTTTCCAAATTTGAGAATTTCATTTGAGTTTTTTTTTTTTTTTTTTTGGTTTCATATTTTATTTTTTTCAGTTTTTTCTTTCATTTTTTTAGTCTCATTTTTGGCTTCACGAGGCTCTTTACTATTCTTTGAAAAACTTGATTTGTGGAAATTTTTTAAAAATTAATTTCTGTTCATTTTTTATTGAAATAGTCTTTTTCATAGAAAAAATATTTTGTATCTTTTTTTTCTATTAGACTATAGTTTTTACTTTGAAGATTATTTGACTTAATTTCAATAAATAAAGTGTTTCAACTGAAAGTAAGGAGCAATATCGAACCTTAAAACGAACAGAAATCTTCAAGGCCTCGCTCTTTGCGCTAATTTTTTTTTTTAAATTGAATTTCAAAACAAGGCTTTTTATTCTAATTAAACGGCTATTGTGTTTGAGGAATCGTTCTTAAAGAATTAGGACAAAAAGCCAAAACTTCAGAGTAAAGGCAAGGTCTTATGAAAGGGGCAACTCCTTTCATAATAATTTCTGTTCGTTTTAAGTTTTGATGTTGCTCTTTACTTTCAGCTGAAAAAACTTGTAATTTTTTAAAATTTAATTTTTGATCGTTTTTAAATAATACCGGGAAATCCGGCTCTCTCTCTATGATAAATTCCGCTACTTGTGTATTATACGCCACTCACTCAAGTATACGCAGAGTAAAGCTCGAGAACAAACCGGTTTCTTCGTTACTTTAGAAAAATATTTGGGCTATATATTTGCAAATTAGGGGGGTGGGGGGTAAAGTATAGCGTGTCTGCATGCAAAATGTGTTAGGTACAATTATTTTGCATACGTATTGTGAAGTAAGAATTGTTGTCTGGCTTCAAACTGTCCAAAAACTTTACCTCCCCCCCCATATGTGCAAATATATAGCCCAAATTACACATTTTCCATCTATTCTGTCACTTGTCTTTGTCTTGTCTCATGCTATGCTGAAGAAACTAACGAAGAAGCAGGTTTGTTCTCGAGTTTTACACAGCGTAAACTTAGTGAGTGGTGTGTAATACCTCTGCCGCCATGGACTAGAAATCGGTATCTAGTTAAAAAAAATTCTATGTTACCGATGTAACTCAAAATCTCGGTGACCTACACAAAAAGCTTTCTCTAGATGCATTTTGAAAAATTGGCCCTGATCATGGTTTTTTACAGTTTTTTCTTAGTAGAAATTAATTGCTAGTGTTTTGTTGATACTCTTTTTTATTATTACTATTATTATTATGTTTATACTCCACTTACTACTTGTTCTCTTGTAGTTGTGGGTAATAAGTGATTGGATTGAATTCAACAGGTAGGCTACCAAAATTCCTTCCCACTACGGAAAACAAAAAGACACAAAACTCAAATAAATTCTCAAATTTGGAAAAACTTATTTTCCAATAAATAGTGGGGTGGGGTGGGGGGTTATTTTCCAGGAGAGGGGGTATTTTCCGCGGGGGGGGGAGGGACACTGACCACCTTTTAAGTTGTATGTCCACAATTTTAGTGAAACTTTGGACGCTAAACTTAGAGCGATCAAAATTCTTTTCCTTTTGCAGTTGGATCAAGATCAAAATAAAATAGGAAAACACTCAGTGACATGGAGAATAAACATTATCCTAAAAACGTTGTTTTATGCCCAAACGGGTACCCTTTGAGGGAAGGTCGGAGGATATGCCACTATCTAAGCTGCATATTTTGACTCAATTAACTTGCCGATTCTTTCACTGAAATTATTTCACTGAAATGAAATATTCACAGATTCACTGTAAAAAAAGAAGGTACTGGTGCATTATGTGGACACTTTTATATATTGTACAAGGAAACCAGTCACGAAAAACCCGTCAAACAGGCTATTCTCAAGAGACCGCTATACATAAATGACTGCAATGCCGTGGTTTCTCAATGAGTTACAATATTTAAATGATTGTTTTTTGGGGTTTAAGGGGGGAAAAGGTACCTAGGTTAGGTTACGTATTTAAAATATGCTATGCTTTACCCCCCCCCCCCAATGGGCCAATACATAGCCCAAATTTGTCTATAAACTATTATATATTCATCCTATTTTATTTCATTAGCCTTAACCAAACTTGACTTCTTTAGCAGTGTCCACATAATGCACCAGCACCAACAAGAATAAAGTACTAAATGCTCTTATTATTATTACATCTTCATGGTCTTTTCTGATGACTACGCCTCCTTCCCCATCGTCACAAATCACAAATCACAAATCACAAATCGTGTGATTTGTACGATCTTGCTTTGATTTCTTGCATTTTGTATAGAATTTACGCATTTTCTTAAGGTTTCCAATGTTCCCCCCTCCCTCGCCAAATAAAACTTCTGCGTAGATGCCTGAATTAGATGATTTTCGAAAACATTTTCTGGTTTAAGCGGTGTAGAGGCAGAAAGTGAGCCCGGCGTTACCAGATGCTAAATGTAAGATTAAATAAAAAAAAAACAAGTTTTTTAAACTGAAAGTAAGGAGCGACATTAAAACTTAAAACGAACAGAAATTATTCCGTATATGAAAGGGGCTGTCCCCTCCTCAATGCTTCATTCTTTACGCTAAAGTTTTTTATGGTTTTAAAAAATAAAGTTATGAGACAAAGTCAAACTTTAGCGTAAAGAGCGAGGCGTTAAAGAGGGGACAGCCCCTTTCATATACGGAATAATTTCTGTTCGTTTTAAGTTTTAATGTCGCTCCTTACTTTCAGTTTAAAAAACTTATTGTTTTTATTTAATTTCTGATCGTTTTTTAGTTAATGCAACTTTTATTTTGGCTCACCGTCATTGAATAAGTAAGCAAAATTTGCATTCGGATATTACTTTTCTTTTGATAAATAAATGTCTCTAAATCTTCTTATCACGTAATTTACAAATTAACTTACTTAACTAACTTCTATATTTGTATATTTTTCTTCTAGTCAAAAATACAAAGTTGCAGATTTTTGCAGATATGAGCTTGAAACCTATGTAATAGGGTTTTCTGATATGCTGAATCTGACGGTGGGATTCTTATTAAAATTCATTCACTTGTAGGGGATTTTTCCCCGCTCTTTAAAAAATCAGGCAAATATTTTCAAGCTCGTAGCCTTTGATGACCAATACTAAACTGAAAAAAATTTATATATTTAGAATCAGCATTATAAACCCATTCTTTTGATACATTTATTGACATCAAAATTCCGTTTTTATAAGTTTCGATCACTATTTAGCCGTATCGCTTGTTTTTTTATTTTTTTTTTTATTACGTATATGTTATTACGTATATGAGGGGGTTCTCCCCTTAGTCAATACCTCGCTCTTTACGTTAAAAGTTAAAAACAAATTTAATTCACAAACCCCTGAATAACAAAGGCTGTTTAGTTAGAATAGCTCTTTTGAAAGCACTAAAAAAAACTGTAGCGTAAAGAGCGAGGTATTGACTTGGGAGAGAACCCCCTCATATACGTTATAATTTCTGTTCGTTTTAAGTTCTAATGTTACTTCTTATTTTCAGTTGAAAAAAACTTGTTTTTTTGTTAATTGAATTTCTGATCGTTTTTTTAAATAATGCTTCGAAATCCGGCGCCCCCTTCATAGAAATTTCCCCTACGCCAAAGAAACTACCTCCACGGAAAGATTCTCCCGAGTAACCCCCTCCTCCAGGCCCATCTTCCAGAAAAATAATCCTTCCTGAAAATGTATGTACACTTCCCAATAACCAATAAATAATGCTGGCAAGTCCGGCGCCCCCTTCATGGCAATTTCCCTTCCCCCATGAAAACTTCCTTCATGGACAGATCCTCCAACATAACCCCCGACCCCCGCCCCCCTCACTACCAGAAAAAAAACCTCCTGAAAACGTCTGTATACTTCCCAATAACCAATACTATATGTTAACATTGGGTAAAGTTCATAACTTTTAGCCCTCCCCCCGGGGACTTCGGGGGAATAAGTCATCCTAAAAGACATACTTATCATATTTTCGACCATGCTGAACAAATTGGCTATCTCAAAATTTTGATCAGATGACTTTGGGAAAAAAATGACCGTCGGAGGGGGCTTATTTGCCCTCCATTTTTTTGGTCACTTAAAAAGAGCACTAGAATTTTAAAATCCCGTTCGAATGAGCCCTCCCACGACAACCTACGATCACTGGGTCAATATAATCATCCCTGGAAAAAAAAAACAAAAACAAAAAAACAAATAAAGACGCATCCGTTATCTTTCTTCTGGCAAAAAATGCAATATTCCACATTGTTGTAGATAGGAGCTTGAAACCTCTATAGTAGGGTTCTCTGATACGCTGAATATGATGGTGCGATTTTCATTAAGTTTCTAGAACCTTTAAGGGTTCTTGCCCCCTATTTTTGAAAATCAGCCAAATTGTCTCAGACGCTTAGCTTTTGATGAGCAGTATTAAACTTCATGAAAATTATATATTTAGAATCAGCATTGAAATTTGATTCTTTTGATGTATCTATAGTTTCTACTAATGAAACCCGTTTTCTAGAGTTTCGGTTACCATTGAGCCGGGTCGCTCCTTACTTACAGTTCGTTACCACGAACTGTTTGATGACGCAGCTTCAAAAGCAAAAATCTGTTGACGGCATAATTCGTTGAAAGAAAATACGGCAAAAGCATAACTTTTCGAAAAATTCAAAAATTCAAGAAGTGAATGCGCAACTACCTAAAAAAGCACTAAGCACTAAGTGAGCACTAAGCCAGCACTAAGTGAGCCTCGTAAAGCGATAGAAGGTGAGTTCCCAAGCAGAAACCTACTTTCGTAGCATACAGACTAGGTTTGACTTGCTTTTGGCCATTTAAAACAGCCGAAATAACGTGCACAAAAACACATCAATAATTAACAAAACTCACAAAATTTCCAAGTCTTTCATCCCTCTGAAAGCTGCTTCATCGACACACGTAATTTGATTGTTATCTAATAACCTGCAAAGAAAAAAAACTATTAGAGCAAATGTCTTTAACTATGACAGGTATTTATTACTGTAGCGAAACAATTTTGCCAAATGGCTATTTTCGCTTTCACTTTGAAGTCTGATTAATTGGCTAAATTCTAAATGCACTTCAATTATTTATAATCCCGTACTCAATTACAAATTCCAGCGTCTAAAATCATTGCCTTACACTATAAATACTTCAGAGAAGACCGGGCTATTTATATTAACATGACATAGGTGCACGCATATCCGGTCCTTAGTGCAGTGGGGGTATTAGAGAATTTTCCACGAGGGAGAATGAGGTCCACATACAACTGCTTTTCAATTTTTCCAAAAGGAGGGGGGCCCATAGACAAATCCCAGAGAGCCTCCTCTCCTCTTTTATAAAGGTTTAAACACAATGAAACAACCATTCCCTTGTATCAGACTTACAGAAAACGTCATTGTTATACAGGATGTCCCCGCCCCTCAGAAAAATTGCCCTGCGCCCAGTTTCTGCTATATCCCCTTTATTCAGTATAAAATCATCCTTATTTCGCAGGACCTTATAAATACAACTAGAACTCAATTCAAGCTACAGTAAAAATAAACGTTGTTAAACACTACTACAAGACGGGTCCGCTCAATAGAATCAGAGTCAATTTCATGTATTAGCCTGAATGACCAGTCTCTGGAATGAGGTACAGACGGAACCCGTAGACCGGGCCGTAGGAAGCCTCATAAAGGCCAGCAGAAACAACCCAAATACTTAGGATGCAGGGCTTAGTCGTGTCCAAGACGGCTTGTGCGCAGGTAGAGCTAGTCCATACCTATGAAACTTGCAGATGGATGTTAGTAACGACCGTGGTACTTGTTAATAATACAGAATCGTGGGATCAGTCCCAAGACTGGTATTGACTGGGCATCCCACACTAGCAGCCTCTTTAGCGTTTTTTTTTCCTTGGGGCTACCTCAAGGACAGATCTCCATTGGGAGTCTGAGATCATTGTTAGGCCCATGAAAGCCATCATGGAAGAGGCAAGATCTATTTTAGATACACCCTTTTAGTAGGAGAAATATACGGAAAAAAATGGTCGATCCAGGAAAAATTGGTACATAAATTATTTTTAAATTATTTTGCACCACTTATTTTGTACATAAATTACTTTGCACCACTTCGTTCAAAAAAGAGAACTCTACAACATATCAAAAATCGATCTCCATCGCGTTACGAAATTACCTTTTTTCTAGTTTTTCTCTGCTATTTTTTTTCCAGAATCCGAGAATAAGGAACCATGAAAAGAAAAGCAGTCTGTTGATGGTTTCCTTTCCAAGAAATGATTGTATTTGAGTGAATGTAACATAAGCATCGCCTTTTATCATTTTATTGTTTTTTTTTTATATTTAAAGTTAAAAAAAAAACATAAAAAAACACGCAAGTGACCTATGTTCATGGAGTATTTTTCGAAGATGAGCACAAATCTCGATTCTTTTTCACCCTCCTCAAAAAATAACGGTTTCCGAATAGGTATATATTCCTACAGACCTTTATAAAGCCCCTTATTGACACTTTACACAGCCCATGGATTCTGCTCCTCCTATACTGAGGTCCAGAAATTTAAACGTTGGGTATCAGTCCATGATGAATCTAGCCCTGTGGGAATTACCTCCACACATGCTGTGCAGCATGTAGCTGATAATGCAGATCACGATGTGTGCACAATGGACGGAAGAAACACTTTCCATGGGATGGCTCTACTAGCAACAGTCACACCTCCTCTCAGTAAATGCCGATCGCCCATTCTGAGAGCTAAAGTTTCATTAAATGAAGTAGCTCAAAAAGGAAAAATTCCCGTCTACCCTTACCGCATTAGTGAGACGGTGTTTTCAAAGGTGCAATATGAGAAGATTCCTGACAGAACTTTTAACGACCCGTATCCCTCACTCGATCAGCCGTGGTTAGCAACCGGGTTCCTGAATGTTCCAAGGCCGAGCTGGAATGATTTCATGCAGTCAGTTTTCTCTAACAGAATTCACAATGAAATGGGAAACCTTCGCAGTAAGGCAAGCATCTTGTTTTTGCCCGTGATTGATCTTCCGTCTAGTAAAAAATCCTGCCCTTACTTAACCTTGCGCTTTGTTGTCTGGCAAAGGAGAACATACTTATTCGCACCAGTTCTCAAATTTGATCAGCCGCTCTGGTGGAAGTCAATGAAGATCCTAAAGTCCGACACCACGAATGAGTTCAGTAGCATTGTTCACGAGCTGGGTGGTTTCCATTTGATGATGAGTTTCATCGGATGCATAGGACACCACATGCAAGGTCCTGCCCTGAAAGAGGTCCTGGAATTGGTTTACGCGCCTGCTGCAGTACCACACATTCTCTCTGTAAAAGCTATATAACCTCGGCCATATATAACCATCTCCTCGAAGACGAACAAGCAACCTTGGCTTCTCTAGACACGTCAACTTTCTTCAATGACATCCTAGACGGAAATCTCTCACCCGAAAATCTCAGACAGAATCTCCAGTTCAAGCAACTGGATAACTTTTTCAAGCAGCGACGCCAAGATCTGCAGTCTCAGAGAACGGCAAAGCTCTGGTTTCAGTATCTCGACATGGTTAGGATACTGCTTAAATTCATACGCACCGAGAGACTGGGGCTGTGGGATCTGCACTTACAAGCTGCAGTAGAGATATTTCCGTTTCTAGCAGCAACTGGACATAACCTCTATGTCAAGTCGGTCTGGATATACCCGCAAGAGATGGCTAAGCTCCAAACTAGTCACCCAAGAATCTTTGAAGCATTTGAACACGGAGGTCACAGCATTAGAAGATCAGATCTTGTCATCAAACAAGAGTATATGCGAAGCCTAAAGACATCGGATGGTCTCACGAATGGAGGTAGGACAACAGAACAACAGAGAGCCATTAGGGTACTTTCAAAACCAGCATGCCTTAAGATCAACCTTTTGATGCAGAATTTGACAAAAATTGGTTATTCGACAAGTGAAAGCATCGCGACATGAATTCCAGTAGAAAGGAGTGTAACTTCAACGACACCTAGAAGCTCGTTGGATACTTTGGAGAATCTTCACCGTTCAGAGGAAACGATCAGCTTAGATACATTGCCAACAGCATAACTTCTTCCCCAGATGTTAATGTTGACAAGGCTGAGGCAGCTAGAAAGGTGATCCTAAGTAAGATGACGGGAAAAACCTTGAAGGAGCAAGTCTTCAAGAAAAAAGACCAAGTGACCCTAATGAATGCCAAAAAGGTAGCGCAAATGAATCCATTATAGCGCACATAGATCCGGCGCTCCTTTTCCGGCGATTTATAATAGTGGCCCAGTGAACTGACCTTCGAGAAGAATACTTCAAGTACGAACCTAGCGCGATTCCTTCTTGTCTTTTTGAAAGCGTTGGCTTAATGAGAGAAGCAAATAAGCCAGAACTTGCAGAAGCGATCTTTCAAGCTTTTGGGCTTGAGTCTCAGTTATCCTGAAGACCTGTATTTGCGTGTAGCTTCGGCTTGGACAGTAGTTCTCTTCTACATCGAGTTCCATGGAAGGTAGGATCAACCTTTAAGGCCATCTTTGCTTCATAAGTCCACTACGTACAAGCAAGGTATACTAGTGCTATTGTTTTGTTTGATGGCTAGGAAGGTGGTCCAACACTCAAAGATACTACCCATTTACGTTGAATAAGAATGGTTGGTAGCCAAGTCTTTTTCACCGAAGAGATGACCTTCAGCATGAAAAATGAAGAGTTTCTTTCGTGCAAAGCGAACAAAGCACGTTTCCTGAAGCTGATCGGCAACCATTTGGAAGCCATCGGTTTGCAAGTTTTTCACTTGGAAGGAGACACCGACGTTCTGATTACAGAAAAAGCAGTAGAAGCTGCTCGTGTGACACCACACCATCGTGGTTGCTGATGATACTGACATTTTGGTTCTTCTGATTAGTCGATCAGACTCGTGTTCCAGGCGTTTATATTTCTCACCCGAAGCTAAGTTTGGTGGTGCCAGTTCAGCTTGGGATATTAGTGAGATAAAACAAAACCTTGGAACAGATGTCAGCCATCTGATGCTGTTCTGTCACGCCGTGCTAGGTTGTGACACAACCTCTCACCTTTATGGAAATACAAGGGCAGAGCCGTTCAACTGCTACTTACCAACAAGAGATTTAGGGACAACACTGCTATATTTGAAGACAAGTTCGCAACAGTTGACGATATTGTGGCAGCAGGAGAGCGGGTCTTGTTGGTACTGTATGGTTGCCCTCATATTTCAAACCTTGACACTGCCAGAAAGCTAATCTTTAACAGAAAAGTGAGCACTGTCACCACTTTCGTGCATCCATAAGAGATGACACCGACTCAGGCAGCAGTGAAGTACCACTCGCTACGAGTCTACTGTCAAGTTCAAGTCTGGCTCGGGAACCCAGTAGACTCTTTAAGCCTGGGATGGAAACTGCAGGATAAAAAAGTTTTTGCGCCAATAAAAACAGATCTTCCGGCCGCTCAGTCTCAACTGCTGAAAATTATCAAATGCTCTTGTCGTATTGACGGTTGTGACAGTGAATACTGTACCTGTAAGAAAAACGGACTTGAGTGTACCGTAGCCTACCGTACCTATAAGGGGAGTTCGTGCAACAAGTTTCAAGACGAACTTAGTGAAGAAGAATAAAAGTTTACTGTAATGATGACAAATTTAGTACCTACATTTAGATGAAGTGCAATTATTATACATTTGTTTAATAAGATAAAAGCCTTTTCTCTAAGTTACAATGTACCTTGTTCTAAAAGGTCTAGGGCCTTGAGGTGTTTTGTCACTCCTGTTTATTCGTTTTGTACTTTTGAACCTATTTATATACATTACTAAATAGACCCTGACAAACGGTAGCAGCAGTTTTCCAAAATACACATTTTTTGCTAATAAAAAGTTTTCTTTTGGTAAGGCGACGAAATGAATACCAGAAATGAATTCAGAGTCAAAAGTTGACCATAGAATATGTGTGAAACACTTACTTTGCATTTCTTAAAATTTTTCTCAGTTTTTTCTTTAGCAAATAAATAAAAAAAGGGCAAAAATACAATTTTGCATCGAGCTAGAGGTTTAGATTTTTGATATGTTGTTAAGCGTCTTTTCCTTGTTTGGAAGGTGAAGAAACCATTTCTGCACGATTTTTTTCCCGGTCAAAACTTGTTTTTCTCCTACTATTTGTATAAAACTCGAATACAATGTAGGAGCATGGAGCTAATGTGTCTCTAGGATCTTATCTCGAATGAAGAAGGAAAGCCGTATGGCTCTCAAACTGGACAATGATGACTTTAAAAGAATGAGTAATTGAATTGTTGTGTCATAAAACTAACAAATAGAGTTTCTTGAAACTTGAGGAACGACTTTCTTTGAGGGAAGGGGGGAGGGTTAACCTGCATGAATATGAAAACAATTTTTAACGGTCGAAGTTTAAACAAAACAATTGGGGCCTTTTGGGAGAGTTATACAACCTAATCTAACTTAACATAACCTAACCAAAATACCAACTCTATATAATCAATATTTAATTAAAATATTACTACAACATAAGTTTTCCACTGAGCCTAAGCTAATTGTCTCCGAATACAGACAGCTATAATCCGGTTTTGTCTGTTCTTACAGATCCGAGTTCTCGACTGTGTTCTGAATAATAGACAAGTACCTAATATGAAGTCATAACTTTCACGTCAATAGGTTTTCTATAGACTACACTTTTTCATTGCTCAAATTTCTTTGTTTTAAGCCAAGGAGTCAGGCGAAAATAAATAGTACACACTACCCTTATCACAAAAACAAGCGAGTGAAACTAAGCATAGTTTCTAACACGGAAGAATAGGACAACACTCTAGTTCTTTGCTCCATTCGGTCTGGCATGATACAAGTCGACAACAAAAACCCACATTAAAACACCAGTTTACACTAGAGAGTAATTCAAGGCCGTACTCATGGGGGGGTGACCCCCCTACCCCCAAATGTTTGTCCGACTCGTAAAAATTTGATAAAAATGAACATAAATAAATTTTTGAAGCATTTTATAAGTTTTTCTGTAACCCTCCCCCTGAAGAAAACTCATTTTGTAAGCCTCCCCCCCTCGAAAATAATCCTTGGACACAATACTTTGATGTATTTTTTTCCTTTTTAAGTCCCCAAAGAAAAATAATAATAAAAAAAACACTTAAAACCTTATTGTCACTCTCTCGTAAAATCGTGAAAATGTCAGACATGCCCAGATCAATATTATGATCCAGGTAAAACTACAAATGGCAGTCTATGTGGTATTGCAATCCCAAAAATAGTACAAGGACCATTAAATATATGTTTTCTAAAAAGTAAAACAGATAATATTTATTTCAACCATCTGTACAAAACGGAATGCACTGAGAGGAGTATAGCAAAGAAAATTAAAGGAAAAATGAAAACACTAATTCTAAGAACATTCACAAACAAAACTCAGAGCTCAACTGCTTAAGCTTCACCAATACTTGTAAATTCACAATATATTCATGACGTTACGTCCGTTTTCAAAGAAATATAAAAGAAATTCAGATTTTTTGCAAAAATGAAAGAACAACGATCGGATTAGCGAGAAAAAATGTTGAGAAAGCGAGAAAAAACTCCAATGCAGGACATGGAAAAACATAAGTGGGGTCAAAAAAGCATTTATAGCCTTCCAAGGATTATCTTATGACGCTGGTTTTACCCTCCAGCTAGCAGCCAATACGAACCTCCTGACTTTTCTTTCATCGGTTATTTATTTCTTTCATTTTCTTCCTTTTCTTTCTTTATTTATTTCAGTTATTTATTTCTTTCTTTTCTTTCATTCGGTCACAAATTATTTATTTCAGATTTGCGCCCCTTAAATTTCTGTGTCCGGGGCAAATACCCCCTGGAACCTCCCTCCTCTAAAGCCACCTATTGGGAAACGGGACCTCTGATTTATCCTCCCACTCCCATTCTCTAGACAGGTCAAAAACCTTGTTAGTTACCAATTATGGCTGATTTTATACAAATTTCTCATGGAAATTGTGATCCATCAGCGTAATTGCTGTTGACCTACAATAGAGATGGCGTGACAAAAGTCTCCATATCATAGATATAAAACAATTTTTTTAGCGCTGATATCACAATTGTTTCCTTCACTTCCCTTCAAAACTTCACTGCAATTTCGAACCTTCCCCTCCCAGGAAATTATGTTGGCTCCCGACCCCAGGAGAAATTCATCAAGATGCCTAAATAGAACAGGTGATGAAAAATAAAAGAAAGAATTGATGAAAATTTATTGGGAAACAAAATTAACAAAAAAAAGGAAAACTTCGGTAAACAAAAAAAAAATTGTAGAATATATATCGGAATACTAATTTGCGAGGAAAATTTTAGAACACGGCCCCAATAATCATTAAGCAGTTTATAAGAGTGAAAGGAAAACAAAAGGTATACTTACAGGTGCCTCATAGCTCCTGCACCTCTAAAGGTCCTTTTGCTGATAGCTACTAACAAATTGTGGCTCAAATCCCTAGAAGAAACCGGATAATTAGCTGACTCTAAAGCAATATAAAAACATTTATAAGGATATATTAATGCATCATACGTAAAATATAAAGGAGCATCCAGGATTTTTGTTCGGAGGGGGAGGGTTCAACAAAAACTTCAAAAACGCATCAAAATTTGTTTATATACATTTTTTCTACGTTTTTAAGAATCGGATAAAATTTCAGGGGGTTCAAACTCCGCTCTCCCCCCCCCTTGGACCCGGCCTTGTTAAGATGATTTGCTATGAACTTGGGGCGACTTAAAAACGGACATATTGTAATTGATCACTCTCTATCTTTAGTAGTAGTAAAAAAGTAGGCAAAGAAAAGTGAGCAAAAAATAGTGGGTAAGACATACATCGGGGTATGTCTTACGTAGGTAAGACATACCGCTTGAGACGTACATCTAAAGCGGGTCTTCAAGGCTTATGTGCCGCAATGAAACATACGATTTTGCGACAAGCCTATACCTGTAACTTGCATCGAACGGAAAAGATACTAGTATAATTGAATGTATTAGTTTCATATCTATACATTCAACGAGTCAGAATTACGATATTGCTCAGAAGATTTTTAGATAATGGTCTAAATTTGCTATAAAAAAAGCAAACCAAAATGTTCCTATTTCCGCATGTTTCTGACGTATTTTCAACATATTTTTCGATAAAAAAAAAACCAAAAACAAAGCAAATTAAAAAAAAAGTGGCAGATTGATAAGAACTCAGAGCCATAGCAGACGAAAAATCTGTATAGGTAACATAAATATAAATAAAACACAATAAAATATAATATAATAAATATAATAAAAGGTAACATATGTAAATCATAATGATAACATAAATCATAAAGGCAGAATCAAACAGTTCGCGGTAATGAACTACAAGTAAGGAGCGACACGGCTCAATAGTAACCGAAACTCTAAAAAAGGGAATTTTGATATCAATATATATACCAAAAGAATCAGCTTATTATGAGTAGTGGCAAGGTCTTTTATCTAGTAGTAAGGCTCCGTGGAATACTCAATTTCCCGATTCAACAAATTTCAAAGACACTTAAAGGTCACTCTTTTGTAATAGTTTCTTCCGTTTTTACAAAACATGATAGTAAAAAAATAAATAAATACAAAATCAAAATGACGAAAAGTTCAAAATAAGCTAAGCTTTGGTTCTTCATGCAGAGCCCAACATGGTGTTCTTCTTCTTCTTTTTTCTATGTAGCGCTTAGAGCGCTATAAACCCTGTCACCTGTTATTTTTACAGAGTGCATCTATAATTTAAAAAGGAATAATCGAAATTGAGTAGTACCACGCTACTATTTGGCTACGGGACAATAAAACACTTCAAGACAGTGTTGCATGCACCCAAATAACTAACTTTAGAATCCTATAGATAAAATTACCAATTCGGATGTGGAAGATTCAGCCAGACGGCATAACAGCAAGATATTGTGCTGGTACGTTAAAAAACTGGAAGGAAGTAGTCATTTTTGACTTAACCCAGTTGAAGATAGGCACTGGACCTTAATTAGTGATAAGAAAAGGGTTGAGGAGAAATGGGCAGACTATTTTGAAAACTCGTTAAACCACAATAAAATTATAGGAAATGATATAGACAGGGCCGTATCCAGGACTTTTTCGGGGGGGGGGGTATTACACAAAAAAACGCTAAAAAAAACGCATAAAAAATGTGTTTATATCCATTTATGTTATGTTTTTACGAGTCAGACAAACATTTCGAGGAGGGGGTCAACCCCCCTACATACGGCCTTGGATATAGATAAAAGGATAAAGGATGAAGATCCTCCAGAGCCATTGCTAGTGCATAGGGCGTCGAGTCGACGTTTCAGGAGCTGTTTTTTTGTTTTGTTTTTTACAGGGACAAGTAGCAAGCTTGTCGCCCATTCATATTTAATGATACTGATAATGAATGAAATTTTATATGACAATTTGGGAAGGAATAAAGTTTTTTTTCGCAAGCATGAGTTAGGAAATTTACGACAAGGATGGAAAAATATCAAAGCCATAGATGCTAATAGGGTGGCAAATGAGTTTTTGAAATACGGTTGTTACGAAGTAAGAGACAAGGTTTTGAAGATTATGAATATGAACCTGATTAAGGGAACGTACCAAGTAGTTTTAGTAAAAATTTATCGAAGCCTTCAAAAAAAAAAAAAAAAAAAGGTAACAAGAGTGAGTGTAGTATTTACAATCATTAGATTGATTCCTGTATAAATTAAATTACTTAGCATGATGATAGCCAACTAATTAGCCTGAGATGTAAAGTAGATAAAGTTTTAATGGAAGAAAAGTTGGTAGCTTCATTTACATGGGTAGCATTATTAGGTGAAGATTTAAAAAGCAGAATAGCAAAAGACAAAGTTTTTTTCAGTCGAAAAAACTTTCAAAAAGAGGAAGATAAGTTTTCAAACTAAGATTAGAATATTTGCAGTAACCACAGTGGTTAAGTGTGTGACCAAAAAGGGAGGGCTTCGAAAGGCCCATAAAATATGGTAGATATTTTCGGTAGACACGTGGTAGATACGTTCAAAATGCTTGCAAACACAGGAAGATAGGTTTTCAAACTAAGAATAGATATCAGAAGTAACCACAGTGGTTAAATGTGCCTCCAAAAAGGAAGAGGTTTGAAAGGCCCATAAAAATACGGCCGACATTTTCCCATGGCATTATGTAAAGATAGTTGGGTACTTGCCAATTGGTTGGCACACACGCGAGAAGTCAAGTTTGCTTAATGCTAATGCAATAAAACAAAATAAGACGAAAATATAATATTTTAGAAAGAAATTTGGGCTATATATTTGCACATCAGGGGGGTGGGGAATACAGCATATATTAACCTAACCTAGGTACCTAGGAACGTAACCTAACCTAACCTAGGTACCTTTCCCCCCCTAAGCCCCAAAAAAAACAATAGTTTAAATATTGTAAACACAATGACAAAACGCGCTCCGCAATCCAATTCTCTATTGACTGATACCCGTTTGACTAGTTTCCTTTAGCAACTATCTTCCGTGTGTACCAGCTATTTGACAAGTACCGATAGCTTTAGGTACCTCCCATTTGACTAACCGTATCTCAAACAACAAGTTGTACAAACATAAGGTTTGATCCTGCTTTCTAGGGCTATAATGAAAGACAGATTTAGATGACAAGGACACTTTTTACGAACTAGATTGCCAAAACACGGCCATTTATCTTGGGCCAGACAAAAAAAAAGGTCGTCCTCGCCCTGAATGAACTGGGAAGAGGTCATAATAAAGAATTTAAAGAAAAATGAAACCTAAAGGTTTTAGCATTTTGGGGCGGAAAAGGAGTGTACACAGCTATATTAGCCTCATCCGGCTAGGTTTTACAAAAAGTTGCTGGTAGTAGTAGTAGTAGTAGTGATAAAATAACAAACTGAAAGCGGTTATTTCCTTTTAAAGTCATGCCTTCCTTGATCTAAGTGAAAATTACCAAAGACAACTTAAATTTTCGTAAATTCGCATGGTACGGCAAGGTTGAAAAAATGAAGAAAATTCTTTGAATAACATGACGTCGCAACGCAGCTCAAGAAACATGATCTCTGAAAAGCATTATTCTGCAGAACTAATAGAAGCTTAAATTACCACACGCATATAAGACATTGATATATATGAGCGTCACCGATTCAGACACCCGGAATGATGGATCACTCCCAACTGTGTATAGCCATCCCAGTCAGAATCAAGCTGATGTGGACTCAACTTAAAAAATGGTAAGATATTTTTATCAATTTAAAAAACATTGGAAATCTTAATTAGAGCTTATTTCTTTCTTTTTTTTGAAATCACCAGATATTTCATAAGAACCGTAATAATTCTTATAATATTTATTTAAAGAATTTGTGCTCAAATTTAAAGCTAGGAAAAATGCTACTGTTTTTCATACTCACTGTGTGTCAATTAAAAAAAAAAAAAAAATCTTGTTTTAGGCTTCCTGTCACTTTGTTTATTATTATTACTATCATATCCTATGGACAGTCTTTTTGTCGCAAATCTAGTTCATAGGTTTAACTTTGGACAAAAAAGGGAAATGTTTTTGTTAAAGAATTTCTATAACAAGGAAAGAACCAAGATCCAGGAAATCAATAATAAGCAGCATAAATAGTATATTGTTGTCTTCAAGGAAGTTATACAGAACTACAACAAATTTGGCGTTTAAATGTCGGTTAGAAAAATGTTTCACGCTTTACTAATATTTCTGAGCCATTTTTTTCATTTATTTTCTTTTTTGCTATTTCTTTGTCTGTTGTCTTTAATTGGTCATGTTAGACAAGAAGTAAATACAGACCAGTAACACACATTAACTCAAGTACAGATATGATCGAAAACCAGGAAAAATTGGGACTACTTATTGATAGCGTATGAGAAAACAAGGCTTTTGCCCTCAGAAGACGCCTAGATATTGCCCACTCTCAAA
The DNA here is from genome assembly GCF_049724085.1 of Artemia sp. Qi Xiang Cuo. Lineage (NCBI taxonomy): Eukaryota > Metazoa > Arthropoda > Branchiopoda > Anostraca > Artemiidae > Artemia > Artemia sp. Qi Xiang Cuo. The sequence continues at coordinate 65,159,955 of NC_142799.1, read as the reverse complement.
AACCGCGTACACCAGGATGCCCACGCCACACATGGTGCAGTGCCCGGTGCATGACACGAAGAAACATCCCAAGCATGGTAGAACAAGTGGGACTCAAAGGTGTTCATCAGATGGTGAAGTACGGTTGACCCCTCAGACGGGAAAACTTTAACTCATATATATGTTCATAAAGCTCACAATACGTTGGTGTTTTTGACTCTGCCGCTTTAAGAGTCATTAGAACTAATTTTGTCAAGTATTTCAATGAATAAAATAATGGTGAATCAGGTTATATATGCTAATTAATATCTATTTTCATGAAATTAATTCTATCATGAAAACAGGGACATATGCAGGAGGGGTGACCTCGGGACTCGGTTCCACCGAAATCCTATATTTTGCGCATTTCTTCATCAGATTACCAATAAACTTGCGTTCTTTTTATTACCCCCCCCCCCAAATAAAATTCCTGCGTACGCGCTTGTGCGAATAATATAACCCTAAATCCAATTTCAGAAATTAAAACCGTAAGTTTAAGTCTGTGTTTGCGGCACAGTCTAAAAAAAAGCAAGATATTTTAGGCCATTAGGACAATGACGAGGATAGCTTATTTTCGAAAAAGTTTAATTTTGTTTCTTAGAAAAAGCAAACTTGTGTTTTCAGAAATCTAATGGCACAATTTGGCTGAAAACCAGCTATTAGCATATAATAAATTGAAGTCAGCTTCAATTTATATAGTATCAATTAAACAGAAAGCTTCAGCAGGACATTGGCTATAAAAAAAATAATAATAATAAATAATAAACAAATAAATACAAAAAATGCCGCCAGTGAAAGTAACAATTAGTTTTGAGAATAAGAACAACCAGGGTTGCCACTCCTTCGAATCTTCTGCAGGATCTTCAAATTTCCGCCCTGAGGTTGGATGTCAGATAAAGATTATATATTAAACATTACTACCAAAAAGCATTCTTAGTGTATATTGTTATTATTTAATATCTAGGGATTTTTTAAGAAATTAAAATTTTGAACTGAATGTTGAGAAATTGCTAAATTTTGATTGGCAACCCTGGGCACAACACTGACAAAAGTGACAAAAATGGCAAATGACAAATAGGTACTCCTGTACTAAACGGACTCTTTTATATACTGCTAGTTTGGTTAATACTAATGAAATAAAATGACATATGATGAATATATAATAGTTTAGAAACAAATTTGTGCTATATATTTGCACATTAGGGGGTGGGGGGTAAAGCATAGCATATATTATTACGTAACCTAACCTAACCTAGGTACTCCCCCCCCCAAACCCCAAAAAAACAGTTTAAATATCGTATACGCAATGAAAACCACGCTATACATTGCATTGCTCTATAGCGGTGTCTTGAATTAACCCGTCAAAAACGGGTTTTTCGATGCTGACAAAACTGCGATGAAACGGGATGTCCATCAAAGTGTACCCAAAAAAAGGGTTGGTCATTCCCTGCCCCATCATGGCGTGATTCGTCATTGCCGTCACCTGGCCAATTTTGCCTTGTTTTTGGTCAAATTAAACCAGGTTCAAATTGTAACGACTGTTTAGGTTGCATTGCACTCTTTATTTTCAAATCGTAAACAAAAAATTACATTTTTTTTCCAAGTAAATCAAAGGGGAAAATTAAAATACATACAATCTCATTATTTTTTCTTTTTTTTAATTGGCTGTTTTTTAGTTCCTCAACTAATTTTTAACCTTATTGTAAAAATTGTAAACATTTGCAATTTTACAGATAACGAATTTGTTTCGTGCTTAGTTTAAAACTGAAAATTTCACGACAAAAAAAAATTGGTTTACAATTAAAAAATGAAATATAATTTAAGTTCTACCAAATTCAGTTTTTTTCTGGTTTCATAAAGGAATTTTTTCTTTAATTTTTATGACTCCATTACGAAAGAGCCCCAAGCGTGTGGATTCAAAATGTATGACCTGTATTCTTTATGACTATAAAAGAAATACTTAGCAAATTTTTCATGTTGCCCCCAAATTTTTTTAGCCAATCTGAAACAAAAACAAATTCTTGTTAAAAAGAGTAATTTTGCTAAGAAAAATGTGGCTATGATTGATAAAGGTTGAGAAAATTAGTTATTCAAAAGCAAATTCATTTTTGGCGAACATTTATCTTGTCTGTGAATAAAAGCTCTATTTTTCCTTCATTTTAAAACAAGGCTGTATCCAAGAGAGATCTTGAGGATCTTGAGGATCTTGAGGGCTTGAGGATCTAGCCCTCTCTTCGCCTGTAAAAAAGTAAATACAGCTTTGTAAGTCTTGGCTTTTGGCACTTGTATGATAAAGTGACCACAATTTGTAACATGAGCGACCGTAGTCAAGAGGTCAAGTTTGGTTAATCCTAACGAAGTATACCGAAATATGATGAAAATATAATACTTTATTAACAAAGTAATGCAAACTACAGCAGAAAATTACGGAAAGCAGGCCACCCAGAGTTCATTATATTAAATATCTAACCTAAACAGCTCTATAAATCAAATATTTAATTAAAATATGTCTGCATAGTAGTTTATTTCACTGAGACTAAGTTAATTATGTCCAAATGCAGATACAGAAACTGGTAGAGAGAGGGCTCGAGGATCTGGCCCCCCTGCGCGCCCCGAAAAAAAAATACAACTTCGTATGTTTCGGCTTTTAAATACCCTTAGCATACTTTTCCACCCCCACCCCACACCCAAAAAAATGTTTAAACCCAACTCTGAATCAATTTCTGAGATAGGGGCCTACTTCAAAAACAAAATTTCGGTCAACGTGAAACACGGTCAAAATTTTGTTGAAGTGGTTGAAAGGTATCTACATTCAATCAGCATTTTTGGAAATTACAGAACATTATTTTCCCACATCGACTTTCCACATCATTAAATCTATTTTCTTTACACGTGACTGGCTACCAAAAGGATTCGCAAAGCCATTCTTTCCATAAGAAAGTCATTGGCTTATCTTAATTGCCCCCTTTAAAGAAAAGGGTATAGGAAACGAAAGCAACATGATAATTAGACAAGGGAGGGTTGTTCCAATGACTTCCAACCCTATTTAGTTCAGCTAATTAGGCTTGTTTACCTGAAATATAACATGGAAAGTAGCAATTCATCCTGAATGTTTATTTATTTTGATGCTCCACTTTACGACAAAAGGTAATGGAAAAAAATTAAGTAGGAAGACTAAAAACAGGAAATTAATTGTGTATCAACACGAACATGCCTGTATACAGGAAGCATAGGTTACACAGACATCCAAGCGTTAGATCAGGAGAGGTTACTACGGGATCATGGTGGCAGCATTCGCTGCAATCTAGTAAAGAACCTATAATAACACAGCCCACGGTAACCAAAAATTTCAGATTGCTTTTTGAAAAAAACTGCCAAGTGAAAAAAATTGCCATTTGATAGTCTGAAAACCCTCGAAAATGATGTCAGATCGAAATGAAAACTGCATCATTTCGCGGCTGGGGCTTTTTATTTATGTTTGAGTCGGGAGGGTCACCGTAGTTAAATTTCCCCTGGAAGCCACCGACCCTAGAAACGGTTTTGATGTAATGCAGTCCAACTAGCCTATGACTACGGTCATTCAAGTAGCTACGATACATGTAGCGCATGTTAGCTACCAATCAGGACATGCCTATCCTTATTTTCATCCTTAGTATCATAAGTAGAAGACATAGCGTCAAAGGGCAGATATTGGAATAAATGTTACGACAACTTGTACAACTTTCTCAGACCTAACCATACCTCAGCTGATGACAGGACTCTTCTGATGCAGCTCTCCCTGATCAAAACCTAGCCAAATAAAATAGTGAGTGCCTGAATGAGTGGCTGAAAAAATGATTGCAAGTCTTACAACAGGGGACAGAAGGCTTTCTGAGAGTTTACCATGCTCCAGCTGATGATACGGACCTCCTGATACAACTGGTGATTCATCTACCATATCTGATATATATATATATATATATATATATATATATATATATATATATATATATATATATATATATATATATATATATATATATATATATATATATATATATATATATATATATATATATATATATATATATATAAGTAGTATGGTAATAGGCACCACTGAATATACATACGCTTTCACAAGCCTGAGGCAGGGATATGCGTATAGTTTAACCGGTATATTGGCTTATCAGGGCCATTCACCTATTACTATGAACGATAATTACCTTACCAGACAGGTTTTCTAATGTGACACACATTTTTTTGTGTGTCAGATAGTTAGAGAGAGCTGGCGGTTAGTCCATATGATGACTTGATTAGTCGGTTTTTAAAAAAACTTGGCAAGCTATAATGTACCCAAGCAAAAAACCTTATAAAATGTCCATACAGTGCATTCCAATTTTCATTATGTTTTAAGACATTGGTTATAGTACACTAGATATTATTAACTTTGAAAACAAATGGATTCGTCAATTTTCAATGTGAGTACACTTCATTCTTTTATTTCCCAAAAAAAAAATTAAAGAAAAACGTTTTACTAGTAAATTGAAATTTCAGGGGGGACTTAGCCCCCTCCCTCCAACAATACAAAATCTTAAGAATATGATGAGTATATTAGATAGAAACGGCAAAGCACACTTTTTTCTATTATGTAAATAAAATATCTCCTCCACAGCTATGTTTACAAGTTTTAATTGTTTTGAAAAACAGTTCTTTATCATTCAGAAACAAGCTTTTTCCAAACATGTTGTATTTTTCTGGTTTGAATGAAAAGATTGCGTGTTACAAAGAGAGTGACAGTTTTGGGAGTCAAATTTCACAGGCTCCACGGGTGACATTGTGACACTTTGATGGTGGTTAATCGAAGCTCTCGTTCCGTTGATGTGCCCTCATTTTCCTTAATGTCACTTATTTACTAAAAATATTAAATCTCGTACATGCTTTTACCGAGGACATTATATCTCGTATATGTGTTTACTAAGGACAAATTTTTTTTATCAATATTAAGGTTCTCTTTAGCCTATGTTTAAAGTTTTATGTTGTTTTTAAAAGGGAATTTTGCCTGTTTTTATCATATTTGCATATTTTTGTTGGGGAAACAAATTGAAAAGCCATATTAAGAGCTATATTTGATTTTTTCACTGACAATTCCAATTTCTTAACCAACCCTCGACCTTCCTAAGTGCATTTATACTGGGAAATGTCCCTAAGCTAACAAAGCAAATGATAAAAACCCTACTAACATTTCGGTAATATTTAGCAGTAAGAAGAAGGAAGGTAAAGAAATTAATAATAGGAGCACCTTTAAGCCATTGTATACATCACGCCTTAATGAGCAATAAACTTTTTGCCTTTAAACAAGAGGAG